>NC_134081.1:89876916-90176916 GCF_000715075.1 Nicotiana tabacum
TTTTTAATGATAAGAGAAGAGAGAAGAGAGCAAAAACAGGCCAACTGTGATTTTCCGGCAACAAAAACCAGTGTAGAAGGGTTTCTTGCCATTAAATTTCAAGAGTGGTCCCTTTTCTTTATTTATAGTTCAATGAAAGTGACTAAAATTTGGCACTACATATGTATTAGACATTTCGCTAGATGCATTTGTGATTTGAAAATAATTTGTAGATGGTCATGCATTGGGTCTCGATGCATATAGAGAAAGTTTAGATGCATCAAGCTCAAAGCTCCTAAAACGTGTCAATACTCCAATGTGCGGTGGTTGAAGATTTCTGAAAACAAAATGGCTTGGTGATAATGTCACAAAATTGGTCCGGATGCATCTTAAAAAAACAATGCATCTAAATATTCGCACGTTTGGACCCTTGAGCTTGATGCATCTGTGTTTTCTCTAATTGCATTAGACCTAATGCATCAACTAAAAATATAGATTTTAAATCACAAAAGCATCTAGAGAAATGCTTAAAGCATTTGTACGGTCAAATATTGGAATTTAATGGCTAAAACCCCATCTTCACCGGTCTAAGGTGCCGGAAAACTTCATCTTCGACTGGCTTTCTCTCCCTTCTTACTTTGATTGTCATTCAAAAATGCACCATCACAATGCCTCAAAAGGAATCAAATCGCAAACCAATCCCGGAAAAAGGAATATCTTCGCTTATAACTAGGTCTCTAATATCATCCAATTTGAATTTGGTACTTTCCGATGAACTGCTAACTGCAGTTAGTGTTGCAGACCAACTCTCCGGTAGAGATGATAGTAGAATCAACGCCCTGACTTCGTCATCGAATGCTATATTAATATAACTCAACTGAGTTAATATTACATTAAACTTATTGATATGTTCCGTAACAGATCCACCTTCTGTGATCTTTAAGTTGAATAATCGAGCATCAAATAGACTTTATTTGAAGCAGATGGCTTCTCGTACATATTTGATAACGCCTTCATCATGACTGCAGTGGTCTTCTCATTAATAATGTTAAATGCCACATTTCGTGTTAGCGTCAAACGAATCACACCAAGAGCTTGGCGATCTAATAGATCCCAATCTGCTTTGGCGATATTCTCTAGTTTTACCTCGGTCAGAGGTAAGTGTAATTTTTTCTGGTACAAATAATCCTCTATTTGCATTTTTCAGAATCCAAAATCTTAGCCATTGAACTTGTCAATCTTAATCTTCCCTTCTTTCGATGCTATTTTTCACAAAAAAAATAAAATTATGTGAATAGTAACGATGATCAATAGTGTCACACTATTCTTGTGAATAGTACCTGCACCAATACCGTACTTTTCTACCAAAATTACACTATCTGAGTTCTGATACCAGTTGTTGGAAAACGTGTCAGGCTAATAGAAGGGAAAAATATTTGAAAGAAAAAAGACAAGAGAAGATTTACGTGGTTGGGCAATTTTTGCCTACTCCACGGCCACACAAAGAATAGCTCTTTATTAATTGAAGAGAGAAAGAAGAAGTTGAGGGATGATATACAAATGAAAATGCATACCCCTTTTATAGGCATTTGAATGGAATGCCGCGATGTAAGCGCATACATCATAATAATACTATTGATACCCAATTTTTGCCCTCATATTTTCTCAAATAGTATATATACCTTCAAAACATCATTTTGCATCATGATTTAGCTTACAAATCTATACGAGCATTTTCTATAATTTTTCATAATTTTTAGAGCTTTTAAATTGATTTTCATGTACTTAAATTATAATTATTAATTACTCCTTCAAATTATTTTATGATGAATTAGTTACTTAAAATTATTATTTGCACCTATAATACATGTTTCAAATATTTTTACTTCATTTTATATAATTACATTAGCATTTTTAAGCTATTTGCACAATTTTGCAGTAATAGCCTATACTCATCCATAGTTACTTTTTATTTATGTTATTTGTTTCAAAATAGCATTTTATATTTTTATAACGCTAAATAATTATTTTTAATTATTTTAGTGCATAAATAATTTTTTTATTTATTTATTAATCATTTTTATAAATTAATGTTAATAAATTTTATATATTTAAATAGTAGCCGAGATTTAAACTAATTTTCGGACCAAAATGGCCCAGCACCTTAGCCCAATAGACCCTAAGCCCAAACCAGGCAACCCTTGTAACCAACCCGGTCGTGACCCGCTTAATAACCCGCCCGGCTTCCCTGTTCGATCTTGGTCGTTTATCTTAAGTGATCAACGACCCATAATTAACCTACCCTTTCCTTATATCCCCAATACCCCAAACCCTAGAGACAAATCCCCACTCCGCTGCCTCTTTATCCTCACACGCTCTGATCTCTCAAACCTAAACCCTAGCCGTCCTCACTCAAATCTCAGCCCCAATCCGACATTACATGGAAATCATCCATGATTCCTTTCCTTTCTTGCATACGCGGAGTTACTTACCATCTTTTGAACATTATAAGTACTGGTTACTTGATTATTTATGGAAGCTGGTCGTTGTGTTCGTTTGATTCCGATTCTGAATCATCTTCATATTTCTTGCCTGATACACTAACTATCAGACCCCTGGCTTCGATTCAGTGAGATTTTTGCCATTTTTGTTCCTCGTCTAAACTAAGGTTTCCTGAATTTGCCCTAGAACTGATTCAAATTGATTTTGCATGCCATATTTTCCTTATTTTGTGTTTAATTTAGTGTATTTCCTTATTTTATGTGTTAATATTTAACTACTAAATAAATCCCTCCCCATTCCCTTTTGAGGGGGACCTTTAATCGGAGATCCACTAAAATTGAGGATATTACTCTATTGTTCTTTCATTCTCTGTTCTATACTTCGGTTCTTGGCCGGCTGAAAGCCAAGGCCACCGAAATTCGATTCTTCAACCTTTGTTGGTGCGAGCACTGCTCGGGGTTCATTTGAAGCTCTTGGGAACTTTGGAGTACTAAGATTCTGGGTTCTTGCTCTCTGTTGATATTCAGAATATTGTGGAATTTGTTCTTTCTTGTTGTTTGTTTAACTGGTAAGTCTCTTGGCTTTACGATTTCATTCTTTTGTGTTTATGCCCTGCATATTCATGCCTCTGAACTTCATGACTTAATATGTTAGCATTTGAACCTGTTTTGTAATCTAAACTTTCCTAACACTTGAGTTGACCTAATGCTGCCAGTTCTGAGACATGTTTATGCCTGATTTGAATAATTTGGACTCTCTTAAGTTCGTTTAGCTAATGGGTTCTGAGCTACTTCTGTGTGTAACCTTGTTAGTTTTACACTTGTTTTGAACCTCTCTAGTATTTATTTTTACCTAAAGCAGCCAGTTCTGAGATATGTTATTTGTTTATGCCTAATTTGGATAATTTGGACCCTCTTAAGTTAGTTTAGATAATGTATTGGTACCTGAATATTCACATTTGTTGTTGGGCTTGAATATGCTTTCCTGCTTTGTTTTGAATCCCTGTAATGAATGCCTCACATCTGTAATATGTTATAACCTGTGTTAAGACCTTCACTATTAACTATGACTTGCTCCCCTGTTAATATGCCTCTCAACATGTCTTTGGCTCACTTGATTCCATATCCCTTTAGTGATTACTTGAGACTTTAGGGTAGTTGTCATAATCTGTGTTTCCCTACCATGTTTGATACTATTTTGTTTCATGATGTGAGTTAACATGCCTTTCTTTTGATATTGGGATGGACACTTAGCATAATTTAGACCTTTAAGCTTTAAACCTTTTAAGTTAGTGCCCTACTTAAACTTGTTTGGTATTATGCACCTTTGTATGATAATCTTGTTAATCTTGCAAACCCGTTTCTCCCCTAACTCTTTCAATACGTTTATGCCAATGTGTTATTTTTGCTAAGTGTTGAACCCGTTTCTAAGTCTTGTTGACCTTATTGATTAGCTATTCTGTGTTCTCAACTTTGATATGTCTACTTTTAAACTATAAGTGTATTTCCTCAACTTCTGTCCCTTAACCATTATCCACTCACTCTCATTTGTTACCAATGCTATTATGAACATATCATTCTTGGTCGGCTGAAAGCCAAGGCCACCAAGACTCTTACTATTGACATCCCTAGTGTGAGCACTGCTCGGGGTCCATTTGAGACCCTTGTGAACTCTGACACACTAGGATTTGGGGTCTTTTGTCCACTCTCTTCACTTCTAATACCTGAGTTATCTCTGACACTCAGTTCTTCCCTCATTCTATCTATTGAATATGCAAGCTATTTTGTTTAAATGATTTCTGGGTAACTCGATGTTTGGTCATGTGGTCAATCTATGGCTGTCTTGTTTTGGCTTGCATTCCTCTGTGGTTTCTGGGTTGTGGTGATGGATATAGTTCCCTGTTAATCTGGGTGCGCTAAATTGGTGAAGAAAGAGTTTTGTTGAAGGCCCGAGTAATGTTGGGTATTTCTTTTGGGTCTATTATGGGTCCGCTGTTATTATTTGTATAATCCCTTGTAACTATATTTATTACTGGGCCTGTAATAACTTTGTAATGAATAATTGGGGGTGTTAGTAAAAATAGGGGAAACGGGTATACTTAACATTTGCATGAAAGGGTAGCAAGCATGCTTATAGGATTCATATGATTTACTTGTTATCCAACCTGCTATATATGCTTTTCAATTTCTATGTGAACTGTTAGAAATCATGTCATTAGGAGAATCACACACACACACTACTCGTCTACCATCAAAGCATGAGTTCAAATGCTTCATTTATTTCTATGTCTACTGCTACGTGTTACTAGACATCAGGCCTATAGGAAGCAAGTGCCAATGAACTTTCTTTCAATTCGTTTAACTACAACATATTCATTAGATACCATGCCTATAGGACTATACTAGCTTATATTTTACTTATCCTCGCTTAGATATCATGTCTATAGGACCTTAATTAACCTATTAGGTACTGTTATCATTATCATATTGCTCCGCCTAGATAAAATGCTCATAGGGATAAGGTATTATAAGATCAGGTTCGATGTCAATTGCTAGAGATCCTGCCTATAGGATATTGCCACTTGCTTAATCTTGTTTATGAGATCAACTTGTCAAGGTTGGGTTCCCAGAACTCTTTTCATTGTTTAAAAATGCAATTATTAGAAATCATGCCTATAGGACAGTGTGACTTTTCTAAAACTGGTATCTACAAAACCAACACTGCCTCTTCACTAAGAGTAATCATTGTTGCTGGAATCCGGAATCACGTAGAAACCATGCCTACAGGGCTTAATGGCTTTAATTTGTCTCAAAGTTCTGAAATTGCCTAATGCTCAATGCGAAAACCTGTTTTGCGTGCATTTATTGTCTAAGTGTGGAGGCTAACTTGAGCCCTTAACTGCTTTTACATGAAGTTCTATGTGTTTTATATGTCGCCTAGTTTTGACATTTTTGAGCAACCTAAGTAAGGTCTAGAACTATCCAATTAGAGGTCCAATACCTCCTGGACTATAGGTATGGGACGGGTAGTGCACGTATATGGCACACTTAGAATTGAATTAGAGCGCTTTAGGTAAACAACTTAAACATAGTAATCGGGTAGCAGGAGATGATAGTCTGAGCCCGCTGGATGATATGAGTAATTCCCTACCTCAAGGGAGTTGTGAAGTATTATTTATGTTGCACAGGGTGATCCTTTAGGCTAAAAAACTTAGGAATCCCTCCCCTCCCTTTTTTTTGTTTTTCTCTTTATACATTTAGTCATCTAATATAGACCTGATAGTTATATCCTTGTAATCCTTATTGTGCTATAATAAATTTCTTTGACCCTTAATCCCTTTGTTTATCTCGTCTAATTATAATCCACATAGTTTTAAGTTCGGTCGGGACCCACAGTTGTGGACCTCGAAGAGTGCCTAAAACCTTCTCTTTGAGGTAATTTGAGCCCTTATCTGATCTTTGGTGACGTTGACTAGTCAAAACAGAGTTATCTGCGTAATAGGTGCCCTAACGCACCCCAAAAATCGTTAGGTGACGACTCTTCTTCTTTTAACACCCTATCTTCCATCCAAAAGAGTTGTCACACGTCGTGCCCCGTTTTCTCGCGAAAGCGGGCCTCGACAAATACCGATGTAAGTGCATACATCATAAGTTCATCTCTTTTTGACTTTTCTTTCTTTTGTTTTGTCTACTTTTCTTGATTTCAGTCTAGACACAAATCAAATGCACATTTGAGTGCCCCTTGTACAATAACAAGCATACTGAAGTTATTTTCACGTTGTATCTGTGATATTCTTCAGAGACGATTGTGTAGACTTATGGCATCACGGCAAGCTCATATTATTTTGAGTGTATCTAGTCCTCAGTTTTTATACTCATTGACTCCTGCATATGTGATATTTAGGTGGAGCTGAAAGGCTAATTGTTGATGCCGCTGTGGAACTTTCTTCTTTGGGTCACCAAGTTAGTATTTTCACTGCCCACCATGATAAAAATCGATGTTTTGAGGAGACTGTCTGGTAAGAATAACTGTTTTCTATGTTATGGTCTTATGTCAGGAGAATATTCACTGTTCCCTTAAATGGACTGATGTCGTTGATATGCTACGTGCTTTGCAGGTGTCTTCTCTGTTACAGTATATGGTGCTTTCCTACCCCGACATATCTTCTATCATTTGCATGCAGTATGTGCATATTTACGGTGCACGTTTGTTGCTCTCTGCATGTTATGCTTGTGGCCTTCATTTGATGTAGTTCTAGCAGATCAAGTCTCTGTTGTTGTTCCACTGATGAAGTTAAAGAAGTCGGAAAAGGTATAGAATGTTTATGAAAATCAATTTCTAAGATATTAGCATAATTATTTATGGAGTTTCTAAATAGCTTTGTTGCATTAGAAATAGGTCCTTACACCTTATCTAGATGGCTTTGCGGAATGTTGCTCAAATTTCTAAGTTTTCTGTGTATGAAAACTTCACAAATCCTAATATAGATAAGATGATAGAACTGACACAAGAGGAGAATTTATTTGGGGGTTATGAAAATAAAAGAGCTGTTACAGAATTCAACTAGGAGTTACAAGAATTCAAGTAGCAGTTACACCAAACTAAATTATAACTTTTACAACCGTTACAAAATTCAATTCAAAAGAAGGTAAGCTAGAAAAATGAAGAAATAAATTTTAACAAAACCAGATTTGGATTGAGGCCTCATGTATATCTTGCGTATGGAGGGGGGGGGGGAGGGGCAAATCGACCCGTTTTGCCTTCAGAACCAATTTTTCATGTGCGCGAGACCACTCCCTTTTACTAGCTCTATACAAGCACAACAAAAAATAATTCAATATAAAGAGAAGGAAATGACTTTTTACAACCAACAAGGAACACTTTGTCTTTTGTTTTCAACTCTTGAAAGCATTAGGAACACCTTCCTAAGCTAAAGAAGATCCTTCCCGACCCTCATATTTCGACAAGGCAATGAAACATAATTTTCCATGCTTAAGTCTTGACATAGACAACCCTATGCCTACATCCTGCCCGTTTTCCCTCTCCAGGTACTTCCGCCTTTAGGAGCTGCTGGCACACATATATATAGTGCAGTCAGCCCCATCCTATTTCAGTTGACACCCCCAACTGATAGGACAATATTAAAAACGTGCATACAACTCAGACCATTATCAGCCATGATTAATGGTGTGCCCCGCACACTCAAGGTGTCTGCCAAGTAAAAAAGAAAAAGGGACCATAAAGAAATTTTTAACTTTGCATTGTCAAGTTTAAATAATACCAACAAAGGTAATAGGAATACTGCTGCTTTTTTATTTTAGGCGGCTTTGATAATCGCCTTAGAGAGAACGTGGAGTAGCTGGATGAATCGAAAAGGTTGTCTGAAAGAAAAGGTGTTTCTCATCGATTCATATTCGTTACTACTGAAAGAAATGCACTCCTTGCCCAATCCCTATGTGTTCTTTATACACCAAATTAAAGATGCGCCTGAATTTGAAGCCTCTTAAATGAATAATTCCAAACATGTTCTTTTCTTGGTATTGTTCTCTGGTTATTATTATTGGTTTAAATTCTCTCTAAATTTTTCATTCTTTGAAACTAGGATGAGCATTTTGGTATTGTTCCGTTGGAAGCAATGACAGCCTATAAACCTGTTATTGCATGCAACAGTGGTGGTCCAGTAGAGACAGTAAAGGATGGCGTTACAGGCTTCCTATATATGTGACCCTAACCCACAAGAGTTCTCTTTAGCAATGGCTAATTAAGCTCATTCAGGATCCTCACATGACAGAAACTATGGGGCAAGATGCCCGTCAACATGTTACTGAATAATTCGCTACCAAGATATTTGGCCAGCATCTGAATCGGTGTCTTATTGATGTTGCTCGAGGTAAGGAGGAAAATAACAGAATAGCATCTTCTCGGTTTTTGTTACCTCAGACTCACTGGACTTATGAGGATGTGATTTGCAGTTTGATCAACTCCTCAGGGTAATGTACCCCTAAGGATTGATCACAGATGCCATTTCCTCTCCAGCGGAGAAACTTGGGGTCAGTATAATTTGTTCTAACTCTCAATCTTGGTTTATTAGGCATACAAACAGAAAAGTAAAATTACTTGCACCTCTTCTCTAATTTGAACGATTTAAGGGACTTCCTTCTACTTGAGAATGCTAAAGGCTTGGCTTTACTTAGCTGTAAACGTTGAATGTGTAATTTGTAGCATACCTTGATTAAACTACCCCGATTTTTACAATGGTTTTCTAAGATAATTTTGCTTTACTTCATTAAATTCAAAGTAAATTAAGGGAAAACAACCTTAGAGAATAATATAAAGCTGAAGTTTATAATCCTGTAAGTCCCTTTTCGTTCATTTTTATTAGTTTTTGGTACCAAGACTCTTCTCCACAGCAGAAGGAGACAGGCTTTAGATTATTATAAGCAGCTTCCTTCCCTTTCTCATACATGCTTTTTGGTGCAAAACTTTTCACAACAAAATGTTTAACGTTTTGATTATCCTTTTAACAAGGAAACTACCGCCTCTGTTCATTTATAATTAGCTTATTACAAAAATTGGTCAATTCATTAAATATTATTAATATTAGCTAAATATTACCAATATTAGCAAATTATCCTTAAAGCGCAAAGGGAAACGTACAAGTGAAAATAAATCTAGGTTAAACAAGTGAATGAAAATAAATCGGTGACTCAACTTTTATTTGTTACACTAAAATCGCTAAATTATTGAGTAATCCTCCTCCATTAAATTGACACAGCACGCAACTTTACTCTCGACAATCGACACTTATATCTTCGATCGTGATATGAATTGATAAACATAATCAAATCCAAATCAATTCCTGTTTTACTTCATTAACAAAAGATCTTAAATATTTCTTAAAGAGTGAGCCGTATTGTTAGGGAAAATTCCCTGGCGAAATCTCAGGATACTAATTGGTATGATATGATTACTAAAGATATGAGAGACTAAAAATAGAGCCACCTCATTAACTGTAACTGCAGGTAAAAATTTACCGCACAGAGTGTTTATACCAAGCCAATGGATGAGAAACATATGTTTTGCATAAACACTTTTTAATACTTAAACATGGTTACTGACATATATTTTTACTTTGATTTGTTAATTCTTAAGGGTAGTTATTTAGTGAGGTGTAAATACCCGATACGGGTAACTATTTAACGCAGAAAGGGTGCATAATCCATATTAGAATCAGCAGATAAAAATGAAGTGAAAAGTAAAGCCGCAAAATTGCAGCTTTCTATAAATACCCAAAACTTGCAGTCTAAGTTGAAAATGAAATACAAATGTCCTAAAACACAGAGAGCTCAATCATACAATTTAAATTTGTCTATGATTGATACTCTCTCTTTTCTCAATCCTACCTATGATTTAGCACTAGTTTTTTCTTCCATCAACTGTCAAAACACCATTGCCATGTCTGAAAAGCTGTCCTCAATATCACCATCCTCGTCGTCGTCCCAAGAACATGAAGATAGTGCACTTGTTCAACTGGTTTCGAAGTCAACATCAGAGAGACTTTTGGGGAAATACTTTGATGCTTCAGAATTTGATTTTGATTATGAGCAAAGTAGCATATGGTCTCCTTTAGTTCTTCCCAAAAGAATTTTCTTGACATCTCCACGCAAATTATGTTTTGAAAATGATAATTATTGTTTAATCACAAACCAAAAGGGTACTGTCAAGAAGTCGCATTGGCTAAAAAATTGTCTCAATTCCTGTTTCCGGGTATGGTTATTATTTGCTTTGGTATCCAAAATTTTCTTCCTCGATCTATTTTCGTGGGTATCAACTTTGATTGTAGTTTTGTATATTACAGGTTTGTTGCACATGAATCATGATGAAAGGAATGGGAGGCTGCTTTGCCTAGCTTTGATTCAAAAGAATGCAATTTACTGGGAATGTTTCTCTTGCATGTAAGCGTGAGTTGTGTTGTAATGAAGCTACTGAAAAAGAAAGGTTTGTGAAAATATACATGAGAAAATAAGGTTTTTGGAAAATATACATGAATAGATGTATGTTGCAGAGTTACAAATTGCATTTTCATTCAGATTCCTTATTCCATCTACTTTTATTGAATCCAATATCCGGTTCAAACATAAATGTTCTTTTCAATCTTTCTTCTGTTTCTTCTCTACATCTTTTCCTATATGCAAGGTGAGTAGATCAATCGAAAGAATGTTTTTCTTAACTTTGCTTATAATTTTCTTTTTTTAATGTGGCCAAAAGAGTTTTGGCAAAGGGCATCTCCAAAAGTTTTCCTTTTTTTTTTCCGTATAAAACATTTTCATATATATATATATATAGAATATACTATCTTAATTCAAAAGTTTTCATTTGTTTTTTTTTTTTACATCAAATGAGGGAAAAAACCGAAAAAGGAGAAGGAAATGAGAGAAAGACAGCATTTTTACTTCATTACCGGGCATTGCGTAGATTACGTGTTGATTAGAATTTAGACGGTTAGAACTTATAAATCAATATGAAGAAAGCAAATTATTTTAATTTGAAGAAACAAATTATTTTAATCAATTTGAAGAAATCAAATTATTTATGAAGTCGGCTGGGAGACAACTATATTCAATTCTGCCATGTAGCGTCCTTAATTTTGAAAAGTTCCACGTTTGCCTACATTGTATAGTGGAAAGAAGCTCGTGTTTAGGACCATCTCATGTTTGAAAATACTGCATTTCTTTTTTCTGGTGAAGGAAGCTCCTATAAAATAAGCGGAGGGAAAAGAAAAAAGATCAGGCTTCGAATTTTAGGAGAGACAAAAAACGTATTTGGTACCTATGCTAATAGTAAATAGAAGATATTCCAAGGAATAGTCAGTTGCACGCTCGAATACCACTAATGTCAAAATAAAAAAAATAAAAAAAAATGACATGGTAAAACTCTAATTTTACACTTCCACAATAGAAAGTAGTAGACCAGTGAGCTAGCGAAATTTGGAATATACTAATTAGTAAATTAAACAAATACTTTTCCTTTACTTATTTTTTTTTCTTTGCTTCCTTTTTACTATTGCATACGTTGTCACCTGCACGTATATCAAGAGCTAATAAGTAGCCCGTTTGGCCAAACTTCTAAAATCTGTTTATTTTGAAAAGTATTTTTTTTAAAGTGTTTTTCAAAAAAGTATTTTTGATGAGAATCGGTTTGTGTTTAGCTAATTAATTTAAAAAAATACTTTTGAACAGTAATTAGTGTTTGGTCAATCTTTTGAAAACTGCCTCTAAGTATATTTTTTTCAAAAGTGCTTCTCAGAAAAGTGTTTCCGAAGAGAATCCATATTTTTCTGCTTCTGCTTCTCCTCCAAAACACTTTTTTTCTCTTCTAAAAGTTTTGATCAAACACCTCAAATCTTGGGCGAGAACACTTTTGGCCCAAAAAAAAAAAAAAGCTTGGCCAGGCTAAAAGTTTGAACATATTTGAGGGGTAACAGCCACCCTTCATTAAACATACTCCGAGTTAGCTTACAAAAAGAAATTTCAGCCTGCGGTTTCTGAGAAAGTCGTAGATTGCTTTTCTTACGTTCAAATTTTCTGCACAAGCGTTATTCAAATTTTGCTTCGGAAAAGGCGTTGCCATTCAGGGGTCGAGGAAGAAGATAGTAAAATCTTTACTTTAGGCTCCGAATTTTTATGGTGGAGTTTACAATTTCATTTCCGCTTAGATAATATTGAAGTTTATAGAAAAAAAAGTACAAAATATTTATGAAAAAAGAAAGATTTCCTACATTTTTAAAAGTAGAAATTTTTTGAAACTTTAAATTATAGTAATACTCAAATCTTCATAATTAGTACATAATATTTTTTACAACAACATCTAAGGTGATGTGTTATTAACACATGGCTAGTTCATAGTAAAATCATAATTTTTTAATAGTTTTCAATTGCGAAAACTTTCCTCTTGCTGTATTTATAGACATGGTATTTATGATATTGCTTTATATTAACATTTTGATGTTTTAGTTAAAGATCTAGGATTCTTGACTTACGTTGTCGTTTTATATTAAGAAATTTGGAACTGTTATAGTGATAATTAAAAAGGTTATGCATCTTTTGTTATTCTCATTCTCCATAATGTTTGTCGCTCCATACAATACACATTTTAGAATGCCACAAAACAGATAGTATAGAACACCTTGTGACTTTCATTATGCTTCTTATTCTCTTCCGTTAATTTTTAATGTCCTTTTCTTCCTTCTTTCATTCACATGCCATCCCAGATTTTGATATTTCTTTTATAAGTTGACTGAAATTACTATATATTAGAAGAGAAAGACTTTTAGTTGTATGCTTCAGATCTTTTCAATAAAGCTTGAGGGCATTTAGGTCATTTCATATTAGCTCTGTACGTGCCCTTTTGTCCGCTCCAAAGATACTACGTGTAGCTTTTAAGCTACTCCCAGATGTATGCTTTTCTTCTCTTCTAATATATCATACACAATGAAGTTACAAAGCGACTCAGATTTTCTTCTGTCTTTCTCAAATCTTTTCAACTTGCAAGTGCGTTACTTACTCTTTAATATCAATTTGTTTCTCCTTCTTTTTGGTTCCAATTTGTTGCAACCCACATACAGTTCTTTTTATATCAATGGTAAGATCACTAAACAATGGAGGTTTACCTCAAGTTCATGAAAATAAACTGAATTAAAGACAGATTTTGTCTATATTCAAAAAGATCCGAAAATTTTCGAGTTAGGGTTTTGATGGATGAAATTGGGGGGACTTTTTTTTTTTCCGGAGATGAATTGAAATCAAGAGCTCAACTTTGAGTATTCAATTACTTTGAAAACTTGTATTGCAAAAACTATTTTGTATGTCGCTTCGTAAAATTTGCCAATTAAAATTTTCCTTTTTACTTGTCGGGTTATGGCGTGTCCAAATTGGAGAAATTTGACTTCGATATTAAAGTCACCTGATAAATCTTCTTCATTTCATATTTTTGGGTGGTAGAATTCTGGTAGATATGAATCGACTATTTGTGCCTCTTTTGGTGCCGGCCATGAGCCAAACAAATATGAATTGATTTCCTCCAAATCAGATTTCGAAAGATCACAAACAGTCAATGGATTACTTGCTTCTCTTTTTGGTTTCTCTATCAATAATTGAATTCTTTGCCACTGGAATTTTGATCTTTCTCCAACTTTTTTGAATGTGTCTGTCTAATGTGATGCTTTTCTTGCTTTCTTTTGTTATCTTCCTCATTTTAGTTTTTGCTCTGAGATGTGGTAGTTGTCTCCTTCTGCATTTGTTTTTTCATTAAATTTTTTAAAGTCGACGCATGCTAAAATTTGGATTTTTTTGGTTTTCTCAGTTCTTCGCGTACTTCATTTTGGAATATGCTGAAAGAAGGTTTTTATAATTTTCTGATTGAAGTTTTTTATCTTTGAAGTTGTTGCATGCTTCTAACTCTTAGGATGTTCTAACTTTACATCTTTCTGCTCTATTTTGGTTGGAGTTATCTATTACTAATTTTTCCGATTCATTCTCTTTATTATGCAGTTGTTGCGAACTGCTGTTGTTGTCGGGTATTTGTGATATTCAATAGTGTTTCAATCAAAAAGTAACATTTCTGATCCAAAAAGTAACAATTCTTCCATTCAAATTGAAAGAAAGTGAAAATGAATTATAACTTTTTTACCATTCCAAGAAAGCAAATTTCGTTTGTTTTCCTTTGAAGTTCAAATTTTAGTTTGATTTAAAAGTTTCGTTGGTATGGTATTTTCTTACTGATAACTATTCTTCGTATCGGCTGCTTTGCAAAATTTACATGATACTGAAGGGAAATGACGCAGACACTATAAACTTGAACATGCTAGCTAAATAGAAAATTTTAAATAAAAAAGAATAGTATCAAAATCTTTATATAAATTTACATGTATGCATAAACTCTACATGATGTCCCTGCTGTAATTCTAATTTTTACTTAAAAGCTTTGAGAACCAAAATGATTATAAAATTAATTAAGAAAGGGGGCAGGAAAAAATAACATTAAAGTAAAATTGAGTCAGCAATCTGAAAAGTGGCAATCACAATAAGTTGGCAGCAGATCTAAACTGATATGGAGAGGAGAGATGTCTCTTTATGTGTCATGTTGACTATTTGGTTTGAAAGAAATAAAAAACCTTTTGAAGGAGAAAAAATAACATGTATTTTTTGTAAAGTGTATGTATTTACAGAGTCTATTTGTTTGGTGTAGGGAACAGGTAGTTGGAGAGGTTACAGCTTTTTGGATTTCTTGATTCTATTAACTTGAAGATGTAATGAAATAGTTATAACTCACTTTTGTATCTCTGGAATACCTTCTTGGCACTAGCCTAAAAACATACTTTATGAGGGGTCTTTTCTGTTGTAAATGAGCTCTACTATTTATATTTAAACATTGTAACCTAAGAAAATATTTGAAACTTTTGCTCTATGATTATCTGATAGCAATGATTAAAATGCTGCTTTTTTGTTACCTTATGCTCCACTTTTGGAGTTTTGGTTATTATGTGAAGGTTTGTCTTAGTGCTAGAGTGGTTGCTCTGATGGTAAGCAACCTGCACTTCTAACCAAAAGGTTGTGAGTTCGAGTCACCCCAAGAGCAAGATGGGGAGTTTTTGGAGGGAAGGATGCCGAGGGTCTATTGGAAACAGCCTCTCTACCTCATGGTAGGGGTAAGGTCTGCGTACACACTACTCTCCCCAGACCCCACTAGTGAAATTATACTGGGTTGTTGTTGTTGTCGTCGTCTTAGTGCTAGAATGTAACCCATTATGTGATTGTATATTTTATATCAAGTTTTGTTTGGAGATACTCATACTCATATTTTTAACTCCATTATGTGGAGGCATTCAGATTTCAAGAGTCATTATATCTTTCTTCATTAGTAAATAGTCTAAAGACCAAAATTGTTGTGCCTGTCACAATTTATCTTCTTTGTTATTGCAGTTCTTGCGATCCGTTATGGTTGTTTTCTACTTCCGTTATTCTGTAGCACTCGAACCAGAAGGTAAATTTTCTTTTCTCTCGTAATTTAATTTTAGGTATTGTAAGTTGTTGCTTGAGTTCTTTTAAAAATTATAATAAACATACATACTGTAACACTCCGTAAAAATTTCGAAGTACTTAAGCGCTATTAATAAAGTTGATATGCGTTAATTATATTATTTTGGGTGCAGACAAGGACTATTAGATGAATGATATCAATTGATCATGATAATATATGTGTGAGATGCATTAAGAATGGTTTATGGTCTAAGGAGATCCCTTAGTCCAAATCAAGTTGGAAATTTCATAATAGACTAAAGTTTCAAGTGAGTTCGCACAAAATCTAATTTCAAATGAGCATAACTCTCATGATACGAAGTGTTATATGATGTATTACCTATCAAATGAAAGATCTTTGAGTCTAGTTTCTAATGCTTCAAACCGTTCGTCGTTTGGACACTCCTACGGGAAGTTATGACCAAATTACCAAAGGAGGGAAAAATGCGATTCTGCGACCAATTCTGTGATCGCAAAACTGGTCGCAGAATGGACCAGAACAGCCCAGTTCTGGGCACCGATTTTGCGATCAATTGTGCGGCCCGCATACCCATTCTGCGGTCCATTATGCGACCACAGACCTGATTTCGGAGGGTTAATTTTTCTATTTTCATAACCCGATCCCATTTTAATAAATAACCTTTGGGGCTTATTTTGGGATTTTTTTCTGAGGTTTTTAGAGAAAGGTAAGAGCATTTTAGAGAGATAGGAAGGGAACCTAATATTCTAATCATCCAATTTTTAAGAATCAAGGAAGCTAATCACAAGATCTTCATCTAAGGGGTAAGATTCAACCCCTAGTCTTCAATTTCGAGTTTGGGGTAAAAGATTGGTGATTGAGAGTATGATTCTTGGGTGTAAGAGTATTATGTATATATGCTTCTACCAATAAGGTTTGTGGGAAGATTGTTGAGATCAAATAAGTAAAGATTGGATTGTGGAATGAAGAAAATCTTGTAGAAGAACCTTGTAACCAAATTTGGACACCCAGTATTTGATAAAATGCTCAAATGAGCTGAAACCATAAAAATCTTCCTAATTATGGTTTACTTTTGTTATGTTTCTAAATAGATTGAAGTTGTTAGGATTCTCGGAACCTCGTAGTAATGTAAGGAAGGCTCAAGAAAGATTGGAGCCATCCGGAGGTCAATTCACGTGAGAAAGCTATTTTGGAATATCGGCCTAAGTTCAAAAAGGTAAGCATCTTGCCTAACCTTGAGTGGGGGAATTACCCCTTAGACATTGAGTCTTATGTGAAAATTGTGTAATTGAAAATCATATACGCGAGGTGACGAGTACATACTTGATTTATATGTGCAAACTATATCGGTTGAAATTCGTAGACTCCCTTATGTATTAAATTGGAAAATTGTTGGAACTTAGTAAATCCTTGATTTGTCATGCCTCATTCCTTGTTTGCCGAGTTTGTATTTTATATAATAATTTGGTGTGATTGCCATTTGACTTTTATGTGAACTCTGTGTTTGTTTGAGTTGCCATTTTTATGGAAAGTACTTTCATTATTGATTTTATCTACAAATAATTGAAATGGGAAATTTAGTTAATAAGATGAATAAATCTATTATTTTACGATGTTGTGATTTAAAAGAGGTGTTGTTCCTTGATGAATTACTTTTCAGTTCATGTTGTTAAAAACTTGGTATTGAATTATAAAGGTCGTGAATCATATTGAGTCAAAATGCCAAATTATGAAATATTATTCGGTAGAGTTGTTCATTCCCAAATATTTTGTTAAGATATTGTGCACATTATAATTAATTAAATAAGTTTAAATTTAGGCGTTTATATATTTATCTAAAATTTGGATTAAAGAAGGCGTTGCCCTATGATGAGTTATTCTCCCATCCTTGTGATTGTTTTTGAGATTTTATATACATTGTGTTGAGCCGTGGACAATCTGTTGTGAAATTAATTGATTTTATTGTACCTTTGGAATGGTTGTGGTTTACAGGAAATTTGTAAATACGAGTTGATGATGATGTGCTATTGTGATAATATTCTGTGTGAATTGTTGTGTGATTTGGGTTACTGTTATGCGGCGTATAAGGGTGGCATTTCACTGTTGTTATATGTGTTGGGAGGCAGAGTGATAAGGGAGGCTATTAAACGGAGCGATAAGGGATGCTATTATAGGAGCGATAAAGGTGGCTATAGAAGCGATAAGGGTGGCTATAAGAGCGATAAGGGTGGCTATTGATATTGTCAGGGCGGAGGGATAATGAAGGCTATTATAGGAGAGATAAGGGTGGCTATAAGAGAGATAATTGTGGCTATTGTCAGTGATGATATGTGATGATGTGAGGTTACTGTGTTAGTAATGTTTATGTGATGATGTGGGGTTATTGCGTTGGAAATTTTCATGTGATGTGATTTTTCTTGTGTTTATTTTTATATCTTGTACAACTTGTCTCGTTGTTTCCGTAAATTTGATAATGGTCTGATCTATGTTGAAATTGTGAGCCTGTGGCTATTGCCGGGAGGATTATGTTATTGGCACGTGAACTATCCATGCAGATGTGATATGAAATGTGGGCACGTGGTGCCAGAAAAATATAATAATTATGTTATTGGCACGTGAACTGTCCGTCCAACTGTAATATGAAATACGGGCACGAGGTGCCGGGGAAAGTATGATAATTTTTATTATTGGCACGTGAGTTGTCCGTGCAATTTGATAGAAATATGGGCATGGGGTGCCGTGAAAATATGAAAGTGGGCTGAGACCCGTGTTACGAAAATATGAAAGTGGGCTGAGACCTGTATTTTATGATTATGAAATGAGGTGTCACAGAGTAACTTTTATTTGAACATTCGAAAGATATTTATTTGAAAGAAGTATATTTAAAAGATATTTATTTGAAAGAATTTTATATTCGAAAGATATTTATTTGAAAGAAATATTTTCGGAAGGTATTTATCCGAAAGATTTATATGTGAAAGATTTATATTTGAAGGACTTGTTTAATTGGTTGTACTTATGTTCCTTATTCATTTGAGTAATAATTATGGCGTTCTTGTTGCCTTGCTGTTTATATCCCTGGTTGATCTTGTAGCTATTATTGCTAGTTGTTTTCCAGTACTATTGTATACTGCCATATTGTACAGGTTATTTGACTAGTGAGTATCTTGACTGCACCTCATCACTACTCCATCGAGGTTAGTCTTGATACTTACTGGGTACCGACCGTGGTGTACTCATACTACACTTCTGCACATTTTTGTGCAGAGCCAGGTATTGGAGATACCAGACTCGGGAAGAGTTAGTGTGTTGGTCGCAAGGATTCAAGGTAGAACTGCTTGGTCGTTGCAGTCCCTTGGAGTCTTTTTATTTTATTGTACAGTATTGTATATTCGATCCTTGAGATCATTACATGTATCTAGTTAGAGTTCGTGACTCAGTATTACTAGTCTTGGGAGGTTGTTATATTTATAATTATTTCCGCTGTTGGCTTATAAAAAAAAGGCTTGAAATGAAATTGAAATCGGCTTACCTAGTCTTAGAGATTAGGTGCCATCACGACACCTGAGGTGGGATTTTGGGTCGTGACAAGTTGGTATCAGAGCTCTAGGTTCATAGGTTCTATGAGTCACGAACGAGTTTAGTAGAGTCTTGCAGATCGGTACAGAGACATCTGTAATTATCTTCGAGAGGCTATTGAGCTAGTAGGAAAATTTTTCACTTCTTTCATTCCTTATCGTGCGACATTTATTCAGCTTGAAGCATATATCTTATATTCTTTTGCATCCACTCATGTATGAAATTACGCACTCGGTATCAACTACGCGCCAACGGTCCGTGATACTACAGAGGAGTTATAAGGGAGCCAGGGTTGCTCAACCATTGTTACCACGTGTCGTCCAGATCGAGGATGCGAAAGTATTGAGAGATCATTCAGTTGTGCACATGTGGGTACAGCAGGTTCTGACATCTGGTTGATAAGTACGATCTTAAGAAGGTTTAATTGGTTGCCTAATCATCACAATCGTGGTAGGGTCACGAGGTGGATATAGATCTAAAGATAGTTGGTGGTATTAGAGACTATGTGGTCGTATGAGACTTCTATTTAGCGAAGGGTACATACTAGCAACCAAGACACTGGAGGAAACGAGTTTAATTTCACGAGGATGACATGCGCCAAATAAATGGTTTGAGGTGTCTTATGACCGGAGTCGTACGAGCGATGAAGGTTAGTATTGTGGATCATCAGAATGTGTCCTATGGCTTTGTGCCAAGTGAGGGGAGTCCACTATCAATGATCAGATTGCGGGGTCATGTGTTATATCAGTTTTGGCCTGAGATGTATTTATGTGGTATTGAAAGGTTCTCCGAAACTTGTATATGTTTGAGAACTGAGATTTGTATGGGATGATGTTGGGACTTGCGGTATTCCTGCGTCCTTAATAATTCTACATTTCAGTATCAATGGGGGTCATGAAAACAATTTCAGAATACTCGGGGTGTTCTAGTAAGTTCTTTTAATGCACCACCGGCACAAGGTTCCTATAATGGTTATTTCAGTTATCTGGCATAGACTCAGTATGAGCAGCCGAACCCGCAGAGGGGTTGTTATCAGTGTGGTGATACTAGGTATGATTCTGATTTGTTATAAAGGGATATTTCCCTTAATTTGATTCGGTTCTAAATATTGAGGTGAGCCCCCCTATTATGCTCCGCTTATGGGTGAGCTTCATAATTTTGTGACACACTTATATGTTTATCCTTGTTGGGAGATTTGATGATGCTAGTCCGTGTCTATCATTTTTATTTTTGTACATGATCGAGGGCTATAAGTCCAAAAGTGACTTTCTATTACTCACTACAGTGGGTTTTGATGTCATTTTGGAATAATTGGTTTCAATTTTATGAATTATATGCCTTATTGGTATGGGGGTTCATTATGTGTCGTGAAAATTATTTACAAAATTTATTAAAAAGAAGAAAGAAAGGAAATGAAAAATCTCAGTTGGCACAATGTGCAAAATACTTGTGATTCAGAGTTGAGGACGAGATCCTCGCATTTTTATATGATGTGAAATATTTAAACTGGGCTACAAGCCGCGATGAAAGTTATGTAAGGACGAGGTCCTTGTGGTGAAAAATTTATGTGTAATGAACCAACTAGTTATTTTAACTTTTAGAACCCCGTTTCCTAAAATAAAACTTTCCGTATGTTCTTTTAATGATTTATGACTTGTGGGGATGGTTGTTTCGGGATTTGGAAGTGTTTGGGTTGAAATCGGAACACTTGGTTCCTTAAGTTGGCTTTAAGAGGCCAAGTTTGATTTCGGCCAATATTTTGAGAAAATGACCCCTAAATAAAAATTTGACTATTCCAACAGCTCCATATGGTAATTTTGGACTTAGGAGCGTGTTCGAAATTTTATTTGGAAGTTCGTAGATAAATTAGGCTTGAAATGGCTAAAATAGGAATTTAAGTTTTGAAGTTTGACCAGGGAGTTGACTTTTTGATATCAGGGTCGGAATCTAGTTTCGAAAATATACATAGCCCCGTTATATCATTTATGAATTGTGTGCGAAATTTGAGGTCAATCGGACTTGAATTGATAGGTTTCGGTACATAATGTAGAAGTTGGAAATCTTAAGTTTCATTAAGCTTGAATTGGGGGATGATTCGTGATTTTAGCTTTGTTTGGTGTGATTTGAGGGCTTGACTAAGTTTGTATGATGTTTTAGGACTTGTTGGTATAATTGGTCGAGGTCCCGAGGGGCTCGGGTAAGTTTCAGACGACTAACGGATCACTTTTGGCCTTTGGAACATTGCTGATAACTGCTGGTATTTTCTTCTGATTTCCTTATACGCGATCGCCTAAGTTGGTCTGCGATCACGTAGAGTAATTTAGGCAGAGGTTGATTTGTTCTACGCGATCACGTGAATGGGGTTGCGATCGCATAGGGTTAATTTGGGCAGCTGGGAATTTGTTCGTTGCGATAGCGTGGACACGTCCGCGATCGCGTAGGATTAACCAGTGTGTGTATCGCGATCGCGTGTAATTGTTTGTGATCACGTAGGGGAAATTTGAGAGAAAGCTGGGCCACGCGTTATGCTACGCGATCGCGTGAAGAGGGATGCGATCGCGTAGGGTTAATGTTTGGGAAGTAAAATTTGTGCTACGCGATTGCGTAGAAGAAATCACTGGGCAGAGAGTTTAAGTTCTGAAAATGGGACTTCGTTCCATTTTTCATTTTTAATGATTTGGAGCTTGGATTTAGGCGATTTTTGGGTGATTTTCAGAGAAAACAACGGGGTAAGTATTTTTAATTCAATATTGGTTAAACTACCCGAATCCATCACTATTTTTATCATTTAATTGGTGAATTGAGTTGGAAAAGTTTGAAAACCCTCTTGGATAGATTTGAGGATTTGAGGGCCGAATTGTTATCGGAATTTAGTGATTTTAGTATGGGTAGACTCGTGATTGAGCGGGCGTTCATATTTCGTGACTTTCACCGGATTTCGAGACGGGCCCCACGGATGAATTTTTAATGAATTTTGAATTTTTTTATTGAAAATGTAGTATTTTCTTATAGAATTGATTCCATTAACTTTTAGTGATTGTATCGAATTATTCTGGCTATATTCGAGCCAGACAGAGTTGGATAATCGTGGAAAAGGCCTTCTAGTGGATGAAATTGGAGCAAGACGAGGTAAGTCTCTTGTCTAATCTTGTGAGGGAAAAATTTTCTCATAGGTGATTAAAAATTAAATAATTGTTGCTAATTATGGGGGCTACGTATGCACGAGGTGACGAGAGTCTGTGTGTAGCTACTCTAAATGCTAAAGTCCGGGTAGTTTAGGACTCGAAGCATGAATTACTTGTGTAAATTGTATTCCCTGATTTATTAATATTAAATTGATATATGTGAATATATTGTGAATTATAAAAATATTAAATGACGGAAATCTCATATACTTGATTTTCTGTTTAAGTTAATTAATTGTTAAGAGAAATTGTTCTTCCTCATGAATTTATCTTATAATAAATATACTCTCATTCCGGAGGTACATAAGAAAATGTCCTCCTTTCTTCTGGAGTAGGCCGAACGCCTCGGCAGGATAGATGCATCTATGGATCGTGCCACACGTCCCACGACAGTGTACACGACACTCTGGATCGGACCGTACGTCCTCGGCAGAAATCGTGCTTAATAATAATAATCACACGATACCTTAATAGCTTATTTCAGCTTGCGAAGCTAATTGATAAATTGGAGAATCCTTGGAATTTAATGAATTATTATGCCTGCTTGTTAAGGAATTAATTGTTATTCCTGTAAATGAGATTAATTGATAAATTAGAAAATTTTAATATATTGAAAGAATTTAATTAATATATTGAGAATTGTTGCATTTGAAGGATTTTTGATTATTTCTGCTGGTTAAATAAATTATTGTAAATTCTGTGAATCATGTTGATTTAGATATTCTAGTTGTATTTCAATTATTATTATTGACCCATAGTGAGTGTCAAAGTCGGCCATCTCATCTCTACCACTTCGAGATTAGGCTTGATACTTACTGGGTACACGTTGCTTACGTACTTATACTACACTTGCTGTACTTTTTGTGCAGGACCTGGGGCAAGTACTAGTGGGGGACCTATCGTCTTACACCCACGTTATCCAGGGGCATAGTGGTGAGCTGCCTTTCTGAGCCGTTCTGCAGCTACTAGTGTCTCTCCTTGTATTTTTTTCATTATGTCTATTTTTATTTCATACAATATTAGAGGTTTTGTATAATCTACTAGATGCTCATACACTTGTGACACCAGGTCTTGACACACACATTGGTAGAATTTGGTGTTTATATTTTTCTTAGATTTAAATTTTATCAATATATGTTCAATGTATTAGTTGGCTTGTCTAGCTATAGTTTTGGGCGCCATCACGACCTATAGGTGGAACTAGGTCGTGACATTATGAGTTTAAATTCTCCCTTTGTGAAATTAAATTTGTACTATAGTATTAATAGAGAGTCATGCCTGTTAGGCTTATTTGATAATTTTGTATGTATTTTCTGTGCATATTTAGCCATATTCGTGCTGTAAATATTGAGTTTTAGCCTATGAGATGAGTGCCCAAGTGGCGTTAAATGTGACTCGTTAATTGTGGTAAATAATTATGAGGTCTTCATGCCTCACGTGTTGCTGTTAGTGTTGTGAAAAATTTGAAATGAGATTTTGGTTAATATAAGATTAATTGAGGATGCTGGAATTAATTATGAACAATTATTATGACCAGAGATGTGATTATGGGCATATGTATAATGTGTGTTTAGGCACGAAATTGCTACTACCGGTTGAGACTAACACAGTGTGTTAATATGAGAAATTAGGTCTTATGAAATCTGAAGGAAATGGGCCAAACTATGAGCATGATGTTTCCTCCATCATGGTCCTCCATGTACCCGGTGTTTCATGTGCCTATGTCTAAGAAGTTATCTATTGTTCCGGTGGAAGCTAGTGGAGGTGAAGTTAATGGATAGTTAGCTTATGAGAGGTACCAAATTGTCATCCTTGTTAGATAAGTTCGGAAGTTGGTATTGCCTACGTTAATGTGTTATGGCAAAGTTTGTAAGTCGAGAAGGTCACCTTGAAGGCCGAAAGTGTTGTGGAGAGAAAATATTTTCACTTGATTGTATAGAAATTGGTTTTGATTTGAAAGGTACTTGCTAGGTGTCATGTCCAGATATCACTCTTGATAATATAATGCCGATAATGTTGAGATTAGTGTTGTTGATGTACCTTGTGATGCTTTGTCAAGTTGTGGATGTGTTGATAGGGTGATTTTGGTGATTCTCTGGCAGGTGGATAGGCCCAGTTACAGGGGAAACTCTGTCGAAATTTTTAAGAATTTGTAAAGATAGCCAAATTTTAAGGGCCATAAATAAGTTGAGATTTTGGAAAGGAAGTATAAGACCCATATAGTCATAAGTGACTATGCATAATGATTGGAGGTAAAAGGATGGTAACTCTATTATTAGAAGTGAATTGTAAAACATTCGTGGATGAATGTTCTTAAGTGGGGGAGAATATAACACCCCTGAAAAAATTTCGAAGTACTTAAGCGCTATTAAGAAATTTGATGTGCGCTAATTATATTATTTTGGGTGCAGACAAGGACTATTATATGAATGATATCAATTAATCATGATAATATATGTATGAGGTGCATTAAGAATGGTTTATGGTCTAAGGAGAGCCCTAAGTCCAAGTCAAGTTAGAAATTTCATAATAGACTAAAGTTTCAAGTGAGTTCGCACAAGACCTAACTTCAAATGAGCATAACTTTCATGATACGAAGTGTTATAAGGTGTATTACCGATCAAATGAAATATCTTTGAGTCTAGTTTCTAATTCTTCAAACTGTTCGTCATTTAGACACTCCTACGAGAAGTTATGACAAAATTACCAAAGACTGAAAAAATGCAACTCTGCGACCAATTCTGCGATCGCAAAATTGTTATGCGATCGCGAAACTGCTTATGCGACCGCAAAACTAGTCGCAGAATGGACCAGAACAACTCAGTTCTGGGCACTGATTTTGCGATCAATTGTGCGGCCCACATACCCATTTTGCGGTCCATTATGCGACTACAGACCTGATTTCGGAGGGTTAATTTTTCTATTTTCATAACCCGACCCCATTTTAATAAATAGCCATTAGGGCTTATTTTGGGGTATTTTTCTAAGAGTTTTAGAGAGAGGTAAGAGCATTTTAGAGAGATAATGAGGGAACCTAACATTCTAATCATCCAATCTTCAAGAATCAAGGAAGCTAATCACAAAATCTTCATCTAAGAGTTAAGATTCAACCCCAAGTCTTCAATTTCGAGTTTGGGGTAAAAGATTGGTGATTGAGAGTATGAATCTTGGGTGTAAGAGTATTATGTATATATGCTTGTACCAATAAGGGCTGTGGGGAAATGTTTGAGATGAAATAAGTAAAGATTGGATTGTGGAATGAAGAAAATCTTGTAGAAGAACCTTGTAACCAAATTTGGACACCCAGTATTTGATAAAATGCTCAAATGAGCTGAAACCATAAAAATCTTCCTAATTATGGTTTACTTTTGTTATGTTTCTAAATAGATTGAAGTTGTTAGGATTTTCGGAACCTCGTAGTAATGTAAGGAAGGCTCAAGAAAGATTGGAGCCGTCCGTAGGTCAATTCACGTGAGAAAGCTATTTTGGAATATCGGCCTAAGTTCAAAAAGGTAAGTATCTTGCTTAACCTTGAGTGGGGTAATTACCTCTTAAGCATTGAGTCTTATGTGAAAATTGTATAATTGAAAACCATGTACGCGAGGTGACGAGTACGTACTTGGTTTATATGTGCAAATTATATCAGTTGAAATTCGTAGACTCCCTTATGTATTAAATTGAAAAATTGTTGGAACCTAGTAAATCCTTGATTTGTCATGCGTCATTCCTTGTTTGTCGAGTTTGTATTTTGTATGATAATTTGGTGTGATTGTCATTTGACTTTTATGTGAACTCTGTATTTGTTTGAGTTGCCATTTTTATGGAAAGTACTTTCAATATCGATTTTATCTACAGACAATTGAAATGGGAAATTTAGTTAATAAGATGAATAAATCTATTATTTTACGATGTTGTAATTTAAAAGTGGTGTTGTTCCTTGATGAATTACTTTTCAGTTCATGTTGTTAAAAATTTGGGATTGAATTATAAAGGCCGTGAATCATATTAAGGCAAAGTGCTAAATTATGAAATATTATTCGGTAGAGTTGTTCACTCCCGGACATTTTATTAAGATATTGTGCACATTATAATTAATTAAATAAGTTTAAATTGAGGCATTTATATATTTATCTAAAATTTGGATTAAAGAAGGTGTTGTCCTATGCTGAGTTATTCTCCCATCTTTGTGGTTATTTTTGAGATTTTATATACATTGTATTGAGCCGTGGACTATCTGTTGTGAAATTAATTGACTTTATTGTACCTTTGAAATGGTTGTGTTCTACGGGAAATTTGTAAATAAGAGTTGATGATGATGTGCTGTTGTGGTAATATTCTGTGTGAATTGTTGTGTGATTTGGGTTATTGTTATGCGGCGTATAAGGGTGGTATCCCATTGTTGACATTATGCGGGCATAAGGGTGGCATTTCACTGTTGTTATATGTGTTGGGATATGGTGTGGATGGAGTGATAAGGAAGGCTATTATACAGAGCGATAAGGGAGGCTATTATAGAAGCGATAATGGTGGCTATATGAGCGATAAGGGTGGCTATTGATATTGTCAGGGCGGAGGGATAAGGGAGGCTATTATAGGAGAGATAAGGGTGGCTGTAAGAGAGATAAGGGTGGCTATTATCGGGGATGATATGTGATGATGTGAGGTTACTGTGTTGGTAATGTTTATGTGATGATGTGGGGTTATTGCATTGGAAATTTCATGTGATGTTGTGATTTTTGCTTGTGTTTATTTTTATATCTTGTACAACTTGTCTTGTTGTTTCGGTAAACTTGATAATAGTCTGATATATGTTGAAATTGTGAGCCTGTGGCTATTGCCGGGCAGATTATGTTATTGGCATGTGAACTGTCCGTGCAGATGTGATATGAAATGTGGGCACGAGGTGCCAGGAAAATATAATGATTATGTTATTGGCACGTGAACTGTTCGTCCAACTATAATATGAAATGTGGGCACGAGGTGCCGGGGAAAGTATGGTGATTTTTATTATTAGCACGTGAGTTGTCCGTACAATTTGATAGAAATATGGGCACGACTTCCGTAGAAATATGAAAGTCGGCTGAGACGCGTGTTACGAAAATATGAAAGTGGGCTGAGACCCGTGTTTTATGATTATGAAATGAGGTGTCACAAAGTAACTTTTATTTGAAAGAAGCATATTCGAAAGATATTTATTTGAAAGAAGTATATTTAAAAGATATTTATTTGAAAGAATTTTATATTCGAAATATATTTATTTGAAAGAAATATATTCATAAGGTATTTATTCGAAAGAATTATATGTGAAAGATTTATATTTGAAGAACTTGTTTAATTAGTTGTACTTATGTTCCTTATTCGTTTGAGTAATAATTATGGTGTTCTTGTTGCCTTGCTGTTTATATCCCTGATTGATTTTGTAGCTATTATTGCTAGTTGTTTTCCATTACTATTGTATACTGCCATATTACACAGGTTCTTTGACTAGTAAGTGTCTTGACTGTACCTCGTCACTACTCCACTAAGGTTAGTCTTGATACTTATTGGGTACCGACCGTGGTGTACTCATACTATACTTCTGCATATTTTTGTGCAGAGCCAGGTATTGGAGATATCGGACTCGGGCAGAGTTAGTGTGTTGATCGCAAGGATTCAAGGTAGAGCTGCTTGGTCATCGCTGTTCCTTGGAGTTTTTCTATTTTATTGTACTGCCAACTCTTATTCGAACAGTATTGTATATTCGATCCTTGAGATCATTACATGTATCTAGTTAGAGTTCGTGACTTAGTATTACCAGTTTTGGGAGGTTGTTATATTTGTAAGTATTTCCGTTGTTGGTTTATAAAAAAAAATGGCTTGAAATGAAATTGAAATCGGCTTACCTAGTCTTAGAGACTAGGTGCCATCACGACACCTGAGGTGAGATTTTGGGTCGTGACACATACATACATATTAGTCAATGTTGAAAATATATTCAATAATGTAAATACGTACATGACATTTCTCATTCAGGAAATAGATGAGTGAAATGTCGAGTAAAAATCATAAAAATAAAAACTCCGAAAAATACATGCTGACAATAAGGCTAGGCGACGCGAATTATACATAATGATGCAAGCCGATAAAAAAGATGCTCTCCTAGCACGAGCACGAGCACGAGTCAAAAAATCATGAACAATATACTGAAGAATCAATAACAATCCAAGCATCAACTAATTATGTTACATTAAAGATTGTTCCCAAATGCAAATTTTGCGGAGTCAAAAAATTTGAATACGAGCCACCCGCATTCTGTTATCGTAATGGCACTGTTAAGCTAATTTCACATCAAATACCACAAGAGTGAAGAAATCTGTATCTAGGAAATACTGAAGAATCAAAGCATTTTCGAACCTACATAAGAACATACAATAATATATTTGCGTTCACATCCTTGGAAGTAAGTTATGACAATGAACTGGCAAAAAGGAATAAAGGTATTTATACATTTCGAGTTCAGCGACAAATGTATCATTTCATAAATGACTTGATACCAAGTAATAAAAAAGAAAAAAAATCTATAATTATATTTCTTTGATAATGAAAATGAAGTGAGCAGTCGAATGGCATGTTCCAATAAATTGAACGAGTGTACTATGAAAAATTTAATGGAAATATTAAAAACCAATCCTTACTCTACGTTTTTGAAATTCTTAATAAATATCCCACAATTATCAGATTTCTACATTGCGCTTAAGTGTGATGGTGGTCTAGATCAACAAATATATAACTTGCCAACTATGTCAGAAGTGAGAGGGATATGGGTAGAACAAGATACCAATAATTGTATCCCTACACCACATATCCGAATATATACAAAAAGTGATAGAAGCCAGCTGGTAAACTATTATTACGGATGTTATGACCCATTGCAATATCTATTATTGTTCCCTTACGGTCAAAATGGTTGGCATTGTGGTATTAAAAATCTTAAGCCTTCAGCTACCCTTATAGAACACATACGTATTGTGAATACGAACAATTTTCAAGTGTAACCAATATGACTTCAATGTATGGATTCCTTAACATGGAAGATGAAGTGATGCAAAAAGGTAAACGAAAAAGAGAAGCCAACTCCTCAACCAGTTCAACCAAATAAAAACTTTGAAAATTAAACGGAAGTAGTTAATATTTAAGAAAATCATTTAAAACCAAAATAAAACCACAACGCAATACAAATCTCTCCCAAAATCGGGGTGTCACCAGTACATGAGCATCTATACCAGGATACAACCTACTACAATGTCTGAGGAAATAAGAACTGAAATACAAATAAAGATAATAAAAGAGAGTCAAGGCCTGCGAACGCCATGCAGCTACCTCGATAGTCTCCGAGATCTCGACTCCTCACTCAGCAGCCGCCGTAATCGGAAGCACCTGGATCTACACACGAGGTGCAGGGTGTAGCATGAGTACAACCAACTCAATAAGTAATAAATTCAAACTTTGGAATGAAAGTAGTGACGAACTCAACCTACACAGTTCAATATAGAAAATAACAGTGTAGAATGTAGACATGCTTTCAAGTTCGATAGATATCTCAAAACAGTGAAAATGGATCAAATCTGAATGATGTGAAGAATATAACTCCTCTACTTCTACATGCCAATGCATATGCTGTATGTGACACACCATCGTGACAGCCTCATATGCTTACACTCTCAAATGCTTAATCACTCAGTACTGTATATGGCCCATACGGCCCAGGGAAGATCCACCCCGGAACATATACATCATTGACCATCAGTCACCCAGTACTGAGTAGGGCCAATCCTTCCCGTGAAGAAGATCCATCTCCAGGTATATAATGCTTCAGACAAGATCCATGTCCAGGGAAGATCCATCCCTCTATATAATCAACCACACTCACTGGGGGTGTGTGCAGTCTCCGGAGGGGCTCCTTCAGCCCAAGTGATATCATAAATCAGTATAACCACTAAGGCGTGCAGCCCGATCCCATAAATTTCACTTATAATCAGGCCCTCGGCCTTACTCAGTCATCAATCTCTCCAGTCTCTCTTTCACGGGCTCATAACATCATGATACTAACCCGAAAATAATGATATGATGTATCAATAAATAACAACAGAGACTGGGATATGATATGAAATGAATGAATGTGACTGAGTACGAAATATCAATAAAATTAGTAAGACAACAACAAGAAACAACCACTATGGCCCCCAACAATACTGGCATAAAGCCTAAACATAATATATAGCATGAGTGATAGCTCAATTACTATATCTCATGATAAAAATACGGATATCAACAAGATAGAACCACTATATAGTGACATGGAATCGATCATGTCACAATTCTCACGGTGCACGCCCGTCACTCGGCATGTGCGTCACCTCAATACTAATCACATAACACATAAGTTCGGGGTTTCGAACCCTCAGAACCAAGTTTAGAAGTGTTACTTACCTCAATCCGAGCAAATCCCTACTCCAATACGCCTTTGCCTCTCAAATCGGGCTCCAAATAACCCAAATCTAGCCATAAGCAGTACAATACAATCAATACGGGCTAAAGGAATCAATTCTACAAGAAACTACGAAATTATAACTCAAAAATCCGAAATTGGCTCCAAATCGGCCCAAAAATCCGAAAGCCCATTCAACCATGAGTCTAACCATAACAAACTTACTCAAATCCGATCACAAAATCCCATTCAAAACTTCAAAAATCTAGCCCAAGAACTCTTCCTTATTTTCCCCAAGTTTCCACCCCAAATCACAAATTTAATGGTAGAATTAAAGGCATAATCGTGAAAATTAACCAAAACTAGATATAAATCACTTACTCCAAACACCCACGTGAAAATCCCTCCAAATATCGCCTTCTACCGAGCTCCCAAATCAATTATTTGATATGAACTCGAAACCCTTGATTTTGAATCTTTTATTCTGCCCACGTACGCCTTCTTCGCGAATGCGGAAGCACCCTCGCGTTCGCAAAGCACAAGTTGCCTCTGACAAAAAATCCCTTCTATGAGAACGCGATCAACCACTCACGAACGCGAACCTTCACTGACCCCTCTCATCGCGAACGCGGCCTCACCCTCGCGAACGCATAGATCAATAGCACGGGGTCCCTAGCTGCCTTTTTTCTTCTTCACGAATGCGTCCCCCATCTCATGTTCGCGATGCACTCTCAGTCCAAACCTTCGCGAACGCGTCTTCTTCTTCGCAAACGTGATGGACAAATCTTCCTCAGCTACCAGATACCCTTCGCGAACATGAAACCACTCTCGCGGATGCGTAAGAGGAAACCAGAACAATTACACCAGCAGTCTTTAGCCATCAAGTCAAGTCCAAAAATAATCCGCCAACCATCTGAAACTCACCCGAGGCCCCCGGGACCTCAACCAAATATACCATCAAGTCCCAAAACACGATACGAACTTAGTCGAACCCTCAAATCACTTCAAACAATATCAAAAACACAAATTGTACATGGATTCAAGTCTAATGAACTTTGAAATTTCCAAATTCTACAAACGACGTCAAAACCTATAAAATCACGTCCGATTGACCTCAAATTTTGTACACAAGTCACAAATGACACTCCGAACCTACTCCAACTTCCAGAATCGGAATCCGACCCCAATATTAAAAAATCCACTTCCGGTCAAACTTTTCAAAATTCTAACTTTTGCCATTTCAAGCCTAATTCTACTACGGACCTCCAAATCACAGTTCGGACGTGCCCCTAAGTCCAAAATAACCTAACTGAGCTAACGGAACCATAAAAATTCAAATCCAAGGTCGTTTATACATAAGTCAACATCCATTCAACGTTTCCAACTTAAGTTTTCCATTATGAGACTAAATGTTTCAATTCATTCCGAAATCTCTCTGGACCCAAACCAACTAACCCGATAAGTCATATAATAGCTATAAAGCACAAATGGAGCAGTAAATAAGGAAAGGGGACTACAACTCTCGAAATGACCGGCCGGGTCGTTACACCCTTATAGAACACATACGTATTGTGAATACAAACAATTTCCAAGTGTAACCAATATGACTTCAATTGATGGATTCCCTGACATGGAAGATGGAGTGAAGCAAAAAGGTAAACAAAAAAGAGAAATTGATTCTTGTCGTGAATACTATTGTTACCAACTCCAAATTTGAGATGATAAAAATATAATCTTATATTCAGGAAGATTATTACAATAATATGTTGTAGACGAATGGATAAAAGTTGAAACTTAAAGATTCGATTTTGCTTCTTTCAATCAAGATTTATTCAGGATGGACGTGTTAGGGGGACTTTTAGATCTTTTATGCCGCGGTGAGAGGGAAGGCTCACAGGTATGTAAAAACAGAATACTTCCACTTAGCTTCACTTGAGGTCCAAGAGATATGCACCACCGATATATGGACGCTATTGTGTTAGTGCAATGTTTTGGAATACCTGATATATTTCTAACTATTACATGCAACCTTTCTTGGCCTGAAATTCAAGAAAACTTGATGTCGACAGATGAGGCCCAGAATATATCGGATTTATTTAGCCAAATATTTCGAGCAAAACTAGAAGAGCTTAAAAAGGATCTGCTAAAAAGACAAATATTTGGTAAAGTTGCAGCATTTATGTACACGGTAGAATTCGAAAAATGGGGACTTCTGAATGCTCATTTTCTTATTATACTCGATGAAATATACAAACTACTGACTCCCGAGGCATATGATAAATTTGTTTGTGCTGAATTACCAGATCTTTAAAGAAACTCTAATTTATTTAAGCTTGTTACACAACATATGCTACATGGTCCTTGCGGTCAATTAAATCCAATAAGCCCCTGCATGAAGAAAAAAAAACGGTCAATGTAAATTCAAGTTTCCAAAAGAGTTTGCTGAACAGACAACTAAAGGAAAAAATTCATACCTTATTTATAGAAGATGAAATACATGAAAATGTGTGAAAATTAGAGGATAACTTTTTGATAATTCATGGGTTGTTTCCTACAATCCATTCTTACTTAGTAACTTTAATTGTCACATAAATGTGGAGATTTGCTCTGATATTAAAGTTGTTAAGTACATTTACAAATAAATTTGCAAAGGACATGATAAAATTGCATTTCATATACATCCTAACGACACGAATATAGAAATAGATGAAATAAAGGAATACCAATCTGCTAGGTGGGTGACACCACCTGAGGCTGCGTGGTGTATATTTGCTTTTTATATCAGTGAAATGATTCCAAATGTATACCATCTTCAACTCCATCTTGATGGACAACAAATTATTTTCTTAAAAAATATAGACAGTATTAGTAAAATTGTAAATAATCCTATGATTAAAAAAATAATGTTAACTGAATTTTTTACAATGAATAGCGAAAACGAAGATGCTATGAATTTGAATTTATTATACCGAGAATTTTCAGAATATTTTGTATGGTCGACAACATACAAAATGTGGTCACGTCGCCAACAAGGATATGCTATTGGTCGAGTTGTAACATGTCATCCAACCGAAGGAGAAAGATACTATCTTGGATTGCTCTTAATGAACGTAAGAGGACAAAAATTGTATAAAGATTTGCGAACCGTAAACGGAGTAACCTGTGACACATTTAGATAGGCTACAGAAAAAAGAAAATTATTACTTTGCGATAATAATTTAATAGAATGCATATCGGAAGCAGTAAGTTACCAAATTCCACACAGTTTAAGATACTTATTTGTTGTACTATTAGTTTATTGCAATCCCGCTAATCCAAGAGAGTTGTGAAAAATATTTGAAAGTCCGATATCTAAGGATTTCAAAAAATACCCGAACATGCATACAAGAGAAATTCGTTACAAAGTGCTAAACCATATTAATGATATTCTTCATTCAATGGGTCGTGATATCAACGAATTTGAACTAGCTCAGGGCAAAATTCAACCATATGTAATAGCCAAAGAAGCTAAAGATGTACATTTTGAAAGGAATATTATCATTAATAAACAAGATCTACTATTACCATATAAACTAAACATTGAACAAAAAAGAGCTTACAATATAATCCTTGATAGAATATTCTCAAATAAACCAGAGCATCCTTCATTGATGGTCCGGGCGGAACTGGAAAAAACTTTTTATATCGTGCCTTATTAGCTACAGTGAGACATAGAGGATTTATAGCATTATCAACTGCAAAGGTCAGATTCTTGTTTATGTATTTTGTCCTTACATGATTCACTTCCCTTCCATATCCACCCCTTTCCCAATTTTGATGGTATTGCTAATAATAATTTGGTAACAAGTTATAACTATTATGGCTTCTTGCAATCATTAGAGTGTTGCATTTATATTTTTAAGTATGCAGTGATTTATAGAAGAGCACTGGAGGGAAATGCTCCCAGGCACGAGTTTCGGGGGAAGGAGAAAAAACCCTTTCTGGCCTTCTTCTTAATTCCGGTGGCCTTTCCTTAGCTTTACCCTAGTTTTTCATCAACCACTTCCTATGACTGCTTAGAAACTTTGTGTAGCCTTACTTTTTCTTTCTTTTCTTGCCATGGATAACATAATTTACTTCAATGCTGGTGGGAAATCTTTTGATGTTATAGAAATTAAACACCATCCAGAGGTGTGGTACGAGTGGGTGGAGCACAGGAAGAACTTCATGGTCAAAATGTTTTTAAGCTGGAAAGTCATGTTGTGGATATGTGGGTTACTTCACATAGCTTCTGAGGGCAGGAGAAATGAACTCAGGCGTTGGAGAACAAGGGACCACTTATTTAATTTCTTTTGCATAAAGAAGTTTAATAATTATGGTAGATTCATTAGTATTGTAACAATTCAAGGGGAGCATAGAGCTGTAATTATGCTGCCGAAAATATCATTCAATGAGGGGTGGAAAGAATTGGAACTAAAGATAGAGAGGTTCATAAATAGAGACGTCAGTCACACAAAGGTTGGTGGCTCTAGTTTTGTAAAGGACAGCCAACATCGACACTGAACTTGCATATATGGATGCCTTCAGATTTGACAAATGGAAATCCAAAGGGAAAACAACTCTTTCTACGCATCCTTACAGGGAGCAACATATTGTGGTGGATGGCCCAACCATTTCAGATCAGGACGTACTTTCCAGATGTCTGATTGGTAGCTTCAAAGAACAAAAAGAGTCTCCCACTCTTTTCGATGTCAGAAGGTGGGTTTCAAATACATGGAAGAACATTCCGGGGATATAGATGTATGAAATGCACGTGGCTAAATTTCTTTTTGAATTTTCCTTAAGGAAAATGGCAGAACACATAAGAATGTGGGAATGGAAATGGAGAAATCAACTGCTGTCTTTGGAATGGTGGACTCCGATGGCTGGATGCCTTCCGTCTGATGACGATCTCGACCGTGTTTGGGTGAGATTACTGGTGGTTCCACTTTATCTCTGGTACAAGAGGTTTTCAAGTAGGTCGGAGATATTTGTGGGGGTTGGATTGAAACTGAAGAAGAAACGTCCCCGAGAAACCACTTTAAGTGGGCTCAAATTAAAGTATGAGGTCCGGTTGAACAAATTTCGAAATTTATCGAAATTGAAAAAAAAATAGAATAGTTTTCACTATTCCTGTGTAGTGTGAAGTTCCAGCGACATTGTTGATAAGTGTGAATTTTAACCACTTATTAGTACCGTCTTGCTTTAGTTTTAGTCCGAAAGCGTTAATTTTTATTCCCAAAATTAATGAAATTGTACAAATTGCAGGCATGATGGAGAATTGAACCTCAATGAAGAAATTTAACTCAAAATGGAGTGTTGCAGCTCATAAGGCAAGAAAGAGTGCAGCAGGCCAAAAGTGCGCCCCGCAGAAGGAATTTTGCGGCCGCAGAAGAAAGTGCGGACCGCAGAAATACTTCTGTGGTCGAAATTATGGTACGTGAAGCTCAGAGGATGTTTGGAAAAGTGAAGACCGCACACACTTTATGCAGCCGCAAAACATGATCGCACTAACATGAATTCAAAAAGTTGAGAGAATGTGCAAAGCGACCAAGTGTGAAGCCTTGCCAAAAGTGCAGCCGCAGAAAGGAAAACTGCGGCCGCAGAAGCTGAAGTGCAGCCGCAGACTAAATTGTGTGGCTGCAGAAGCCCTCCACCTATAGAGCTAAGAAAAGTGTAGACCGCACATGGAATTATGTGGCCGCAGAACCTCCCAAAGGGTATTTTTGTTAGCGAATTTTGGGCTACTATAAATAGACAAAAAATACTTTTTAGGGCAAGTTTTGTAATATTTAGTGTTGTAGCCGTTATACTTTACTACTTTGAGTAATTAGTGACCATTTTGGGTGAAGAAACATTAGTTTTATCAATTTAATTTTGTTTTATGGCTTTAACTAGTTCTTCTTCTTTGTTCTCTTCAATTTCTATCATGAGTAGCTAGATTTTCTCTAGGGTTGTGACCCAACCCTAGTGTGTAAACCTTTTGGTTGATTTATCTAATTCTTGTTTATAATTGGATGTTTATTATTTAGCCTTGTTCATGCATTATTTCTAGAATTAATGGTTGCAAACATTGATTCATGCCTATTTGACTTGGTTCTTATTTTAGAAAAAGGGATTTAGTCTAGGAATCTTGACTAACAAGAAATTGGGCTAGTTAAGGTTTTGGCTAGCCTAGTTAAAGGGTTTGAACTAGAGATAGGAAAAATCCGACTTGAGCTCATATCAACTATTTGAATTGATACCCAACTAGGTTTGATAAACCTATTTTGGGCAAAATCACTATAACCGAGAGGTATTGAGTGGGTAATTTAGAGTTGAGAGTTATAATACACTTCAATCACTAAAACAAGCATTAACGTGATTTACCCATTTGGCTAACACATAGGTGAAGGTTACATCCCTAGGCCTTTTACCCATTTGATGAAAACAACAAAAATAATTAATCATTTTCTAGTCTCTTTTCTTTAGTTGATCATTGCTAGTGTCAATTTTAGAAGTAGAAAACAAAATCCCTTATTTGGAAGCGCGATTGAGATATTTATTTTAATCTCATGAAATGTACACCCTAACATCCATATTTAATTTTCTGTGGAAATCGACCCCGACTCTTGTTGGGTACTATTCTTCCAACGACCGTTTTCACTCACTATTGAGTGTTAGCTATATATTTGAGCGTGTTTTTGAAATTTGTTCTTTCCCTTCTGTGTTACTAACTTGTTAAATAAATCATAGGTACAAACTTGGCGAACAATGAGCTCGAAAATATTCCATTGAGGGACTTGGACGGCGAGGAGGAACAACTCGATTGGCGAGGCCGGGTTCTACAAGACAACGTGGCCGTACTACCCCTACCTCCACCACCTCAACCACAAGCAGTACAACACCGGATATTGCCCAACAAAGGTTATGCTAGTGCAATAGTCCCCCCTCGTATTAGGGCAGACAACTTTTAAATTACCAATGTGTTGCTCACTTTGCAAGCGGTACAACACCGGACTTTGCTTGAGCAACGAGACAACTTTTCATCGGTGCGCCAAGTCAAAATGCTTATAAATATTTGAAGGGCTTTGTGGATATGTGTTGGGGGAGAAAGCAAACTAATGTTTCTGAGGATACTTTAAGGCTAAGGCTTTTTCTCTTTTCTCTATGGGGTAAAGCTTTAGATTGGTTGGAATATTTGCCGAATTATTCAATACATACTTGGGATGAGTTGGCAAACAAATTTATTGCTAAGTTTTTCTCTCCCGATCATATGGCTACTCTTAGGGATGAAATATTGGCTTTCAAGCAAGATCCAAATGAACCTTTGCATGAGATTTGGGAGAGGTATCGGACAATGGTAAAGGAGTGCCCGAACAATGATATGACCGACAATATGATCCAATAAACTTTCTACCGTGGTATCAATACTACGAACCAATGTATGGCCAATTAATTGGTCGGTGGCAACTTTATGACAACACCTTATGCAGAGGTATGTGAAATTCTTAATGAGATGGCAGAAACGTCGACAACTTGGCAATCCCGAGTTAATGTTCCACAAGGTGATCCCAAAATGATACACCTCTACAAAGAGTTGCAATCCCATGGGAAAGCCATTGCTGAATTGACACAACTATGAATCAACTAGCAAAGGACCAACTTAATCAAGTGCAAGCTCCTAAGCAAGTTTATGTTATGGAGGGAGTTAATGTATTGGTGAACAAAAAGAGTACCAAGGGTCCAGAAATGCAAACCCAAGTGGAGAATTATGTGAAAGATGATGGTGGTTTTGATCAAGATGATTCTTATCATGAGCAAGAAAAGGAAGTTCAATATGTGAAAAATTTTCAAGGCCAAAGAAACAACTTCTAAGGCTCAAATCAACAACAATGGCGACCACAAAATCACCAAGGCAATTGGAGTTCAAACAATCAAGGAAATTGGCATAATAACAACAATCAAGAAAATTGGAGTGGATGCAATCAAGGAAATTGGGGAGGCAACAATTATGGTGGTTGGGAAAACAATCAAGGCAACCGGGGGTCAGGCTTTCAAAGGCCCCCAATATATCAAAAACCGGGCAACCCACCTTCTTATCCTTCCCATGGTTCAAGTTCTTCAAACAATAAGATGTGTCATATTGAAAATATGTTAAAGAAAATGATAAAAAATAATACCGATTCAGATGCCCAACTCGCCTTAAACAACACATCAATCCGTAATCTAAAAGTTCAAATAGGGCAAATCTCTCAAGCTCTAAATTCGCGTCCTAAGGGTGCACTACCAAGTGACACGGTGGTGAACCCAAAGGGTGGTAACAATACGGGGTATGCTATGACGGTTATTACAAGAAGTGGAAGAGGCAGGAATGCACCCACCTCAAGTGAAAGGCGAGTTGTAGATGATGACCAAGTGGTATAAGAGGAGGATATCCCAAACAGTGTTGTTCAAGCAATTGATGAGTTTCAGATTGATATTGATGATAGTGTTGAAGATACTCAAGAGGAGGTGAACCCATGTAGGGAGCACATCATTGACATACCGAAACCAGTAGTGCAAAAGGCTAGGGAACCATTGCCTATGTATCTACCTCCCTACCCTCAAAGACTTGCCAAGCAAAATGGTGAGAATCAATTTAAGAAGTTCATTCAAATAATGAAGAGTCTTTTAATTAATGTGTCATCGGTCGAAGCTTTGGAACAAATACTCGGTTATGCAAAGTTTATGAAAGACCTTGTGACCAAGAAGAGGAAAATGGATTTTGAAACTATCAAGGTCACTCATCAAGTGAGTGCAATTGGAACCCATGTAGGGAGCACATCATTGACATACCGGAACCAGTAGTGCAAAAGGATAGGGCACCATTGCCTATGTATCCACCTCCCTACCCTCAAAGACTTGCCAAGTAAAATGGTGAGAATCAATTCAAGAAGTTCATTCAAATGATGAAGAGTCTTTTAATTAATGTGTCATTGGTCGAAGCTTTGGAACAAATACCCGGTTATGCAAAGTTATGAAAGACCTATTGACAAAGAAGAGGAAAATGGATTTTGAACTATCAAGGTCACTCATCAAGTGAGTGCAATTGTTCATTCCATGGCTCCTAAGTTGGAGGATCCCGGTGCTTTCGCGATTCCTTGTACAATTGGGAGTGCCGAGTTTGTAAAATCTCTTTGTGATCTTGGGACGAGTATCAATTTGATGCCCTATTCGTTTTTTAAAACTTTGGGAATTGGGAAACCAAGACCTACTTCTATGAGGTTGTAAATGGCCGATCGTACAATGAAAAGGCTGTTGGGTGTGATTTAAGATGTTTTGGTCCGGGTTGATAAGTTCATTCTTCTGGCAGACTTTGTTATTCTAGATTGTGAAGTTAAATATAAAGTGCCTATCATTCTTGGGATACGTTTCATTGCTGCGGGTAAGGCTCTTTATGATATGTAAGCCGGAGAACTCACTTTCCGGGTTGGTGGTGAACAAATGTTATTCCATGTGTGTAAGTCTATGCGGCAACCAAATAACAATGAGGTGTGTTCTTTTGTGGATTCGGTGAATGATATTATTGTTGATGGTACAAGTGCTACAATCAATGTTGATGATATTTTGGAAGCCATTTTGCTCAATTTTGATGATGACGAGATGGAAGGCTTCATGGAATGTGTGAATTCGTTGCAAGGAATGGGGTCGTACAACTATGCACCCCAAAAATTATCTTTGGATCTTGAGAATAGGAAGACTCCTCCTACAAAGCCTTCTATTGAAGATCCACCTACTATGGAGTTGAAGCCATTGCCTCCACACCTCCGGTATGAATATTTTGGCCCTTGTTCTACTTTACCGGTTATGATTTTCTCTTATTTGACTAACGCGCAGGTTGATTCCACATTAGCGGTGTTGCAAAAGAGGAAGAAGGCTATTGGGTTGACTTTGGCGGATATTCGGGGTATAAGCCCTGCCTTTTGCATGCATAAGATCAAGTTGGAGGATGGTGCTAAACTATCCATTGAACATCAAAGAACACTTAATGAGGCTATGCAAGAAGTTGTCAAGAAGGAGATTATCAAGTGGTTGGACACCGGGGTTGTCTACCCCATCTCTGATAGTTCATGGACCTCTCTGGTTCAATTTGTCCCAAAGAAGGGGGCATGGCGGTTGTTACCAATGATAAGAATGAGTTGATTCCTATAAGAACGATGACCGGTTGGAGGGTTTGTATGAATTATCGTAAGCTCAACAAAGTTACAAGGAATGATCACTTTCCACTTCCTTTCTTAGACCAAATACTAGATAGATTGTCCGTCTTAGATTTCTATTGTTTTCTTTATAGGTACTTGGGCTACAACAAAATTCTCATTGCTCCGGAAGATCAAGAGAAAACAACCTTTACATATCCCTATGGTACTTTTTCTTTCAAGAGGATGCCATTTGGTTTGTGGAATGCACCAGCGACTTTTCAACAGTGTATGATGGCTATTTTCACGGACATGGTGGAGGACTACCTTGAAGTTTTCATGGATGACTTCTCGGTGGTTGGGGATTCTTTTGACGATTGTCTTGCAAATTTGGACAAAGTGTTGGCTAGATGTGAAGAGACCAATTTGGTGCTCAATTAGGAGAAATACCACTTCATGGTTGAGGAAGGCATTGTCCTTGGCCATAAAATCTCAAGGAATAGAATTGAAGTTGACAAGATGAAGATTGAGGTGGTTTCTAAGCTCCCATACCCAACTTCGGTGAAGGGTGTGCGGAGTTTCCTAGGCCATGTGGGTTTTTACTGATGCTTTATCTAAGATTTCCATAAAGTGGTGAACCCATTGTGAAAGCTCCTTAAGAAGGATGCCAAGTTCCATCTCAATGATGATTGTATGAGGGCTTTTGAACTATTGAAGCTCAAGTTGACAACTACTCCTATCATTACCGCTCCAAATTGGAGTTTGCCTTTTGAACTAATGTGTGAATAGTTTTGGGGCAACGTATTAACAAAGTTTTTCATCCGGTTTACTATTCTAGTAAGACCATAAATAGTGCCCAAGTCAATTACACCGTTACAGAGAAAGAGCTCGTTGCTATTGTGTTTGCAATTTAGAGGTTCCGCCCGTACTTGATGGGTGCAAAGTTTATTGTCCACACGGATCATTTGGCGCTTCACTATCTTATGAGCATAAAGGATTCTAAAGCCCGGTTGATGAGATGGGTACTCTTGTTGCAAGAATTTAATATTGATATTCAAGAAAGGAAAGGTAGTGAAAACAAAGTGGTGGACCACTTGTCTCGTTTGGAGGAGGAGGGGAGGCCACATGATGGCCTTGAAATCAATGACTTCTTCCCCGATGAACAACTTTTGGTAATTTCAATGAAAGATGTGTCATGGTTTGCGGACATGGCAAATTTTCTTGTGGGTGGAATCATTCCAGATAAGTTCTCTTCAAACCAAAGGAAGAAGCTCAAGAGAGATTGTCCCGGGTTACTCGCCTTACGAAATTCTCCCGCGTTATGCGTTCTCATTGACAAGTTCCCTTAAAATCTATAACTCATATGAATATTCGTAAGTGGGGTCGAGGACCCGTCAAAGCTTCTTATTCTAATAGGATCGGGCCGTTCGCCTCGGCAGGATAGATACATCTATGGTTTGTGCCGTTCGACCCTCGGCAGTGCACGCACAATGATAGATCGAGACGTATGCCTCGACAGGATTTATGTACCACACTCTCATGGGAGCGGGACGTTCGCCTCGGTAATAAATAGATGTATCTATGGTTTGGCAACGTTATGGTGGATCGGGCCGTACGCCTCGGCATTTCAATAAAATACTCTTATGAAATCAGGCGTAACAATTGGCAAGAAGCTAACATATCTGTGAGTTTTTCCTGATTGAACCATGACGACCTATTCGGTAAGGTCCATTATATATATACTCCGATTGAGGAGGTAGCTACTAGCTGAGAGTTTGAGTTATTGCTGAGAGGAGGATTGTACCACGTATTATACTTGTTATTTCGCTTATTTACTCTGTCTCACACCTGTTTACTTCTATTGTATCTGTCTTATTGGACCACTAGTAAGTATTGATGTCGACCCCCCGTCACTACTTCTCTAGGGTTAGGCTAGATACTTACTAGGTACAAGTTGACTTACGTTCTCATGCTACACTTGCTGCACTTTTTGTGCAGGTACATATATGTCTGATGGTCTTTTGGGCGCAGTAGTGCGGCTATATACGGGGACTTATTGTGAGTTGCATCCCATGTTATGCTCCGCAGCCTACATAATGTCTATCAGAGTTATTTATATTTTTCTGTCTAATTTGTATTGTAGACAGATGTTGTATTTTATTATACTTCCTAGTTGATGCTCATGCACTTGTGACACCAGGTTTTGGGGGCTCCTACAGATTGTTCATCATTGTATTTCATGTAAATATTTTCATTCACCCTGTAAATTCTATTTCATACTATTTAATTAATAAAATTTATGATTTTAAAGTAATAAAATAAGTAATTAAATTGATCAATCACCATTTTCTTGCCTGACAGCGGCGTTAAGTGCCATCACGACCTATAGTGGATTTTATGTCGTGACAGCTTGATATCAGAGCGTTAGGTTTACTTAGGTCTCACGAGTCATGAGCAAGTCCAGTAGAGTCTTGCGGATCGGTAAGGAGACATTTATACTTATCTTCGAGAGGCTATAGGGCTGTTAGGAGCACTTCTAACATAAAGATAGTAGAAATTATGGGTTTAGTTAAAAAACCTAGGTTTTGATAAAAATGAGATTTAACCACGAAAATGGTTATGGATTTGGGTAAAAATTATATATTTGAGTTCGTGAGGTTATGGTTAATAATTATCTTTAAAAACAATTCAGAATCCGGGCACGTGGGCCCGGGGGTGAATTTTAGAAATCTTTCAATTTGGGTTGGATAATTACTCTAATAGTTAAATTAAGAACTTTTGAACATGTATTGACTAATTTATATAATATTTGACTAGTTTCGGATTGTTCGGCACCGAGTTGAGGCATTAGAACGAATTTGTGGGCCAGAAGTGAGCTTGATAACGAGGTAAGTCTCTTGCCTAACCCTGTAAGATGGAACTCATCCCCTTATGTGTATTTTGTTGTGAGTTATTTGTGTGGGAAGCTACGCACGCACTAGGTGACGAGTGTCCATACGTAGCTATATTTCATGAGATGTTCGGGTAGTCTTAGATTTACATTATGCTTTAATTGTACTGTTATATTTTATATGTATATTAATTATCTTGAATAGGTCTGAGACTAGAGACGTTAAAGTTGAAAATATTCCAATTTAGAATTCTTAGTTTGGGGAAGAATTGATGAATATTTAATATCTCTGAGAAATTCATGTCCTCTCGCGTCGCAAGTACTTCCGCGAGCGAGGTAAGCTTCTCTATTCTTATGGGAGCGGGCCGTTCACCTCGTCAGTGTAATAGATGCATCTATGGTTCATGCCGTTCGACTCTCGGCAATGCACACAGTATATATATTTTTGGATCGGGCCGTAAGACCTCGGCATAAATCGTGCGTAATAATACTCCGAGCCTGATTACACTTGATATCACTTTATGCCGCGAGAGGTTATAGATTTATTAAATGACAGTAATTGATTTGGGGTTAAAGATGTTGGTTAGAGATTTTGAAACTTATTATCAATTAATGGGTCATTTACTTACTGCTTGACATTGTGTTCTTGTTATTGTTTTCATGGCTTATACCCGTTAAGAATTCCTGTATTTTATTGTTGGCCCATAGTAAGTGTTGATGTCGACCCCTTGTAACTACTTCTTCAAGGTTAGACTTGATACTTACTTGGTACATGTTGTTTATGTACTCATACAACACTTCTGCACTAATTGTGCAGGATCTGAGGCAGGTGCATCTGGCGGTTATCCCGGCGCGCACCCCTGATACTTCGAGATAATTAATATACATAACAAATATATCCGAGTCCGTTCTGTAGCTCCCAGAGTCTCTCTTTTGCATTTATCTTTTGTCTACTCTATTTCGGACAGTAGTATAGTATTTTGTATATTCTACTAGTAGCTCATACACTTGTGACACCAGGTCTTGGAAAATACACTAGTAGACATTCAATAGTTTTGAGTATTTATATCACCACACTTGTTCTTATATTTGTTTATGCTTTATTTTATTAAACCTTTCACCTCTCACTTGCTTAATAAGTACAAATCAACTATTTCAAAATTGTTAAGAAGAATAAACACAGGGCTAATTCACCATTAGCTTGCCTAGCGGCGATGTTGGGTGCCATCACGACCCATAGGAGAAATAGGATTGTGACATCTATACACATTTCTTGTTTTAATTACAATTTGAGAAAATAAGAAAGAGTTGAGTTGTGAATTAATTAACTAAAAATGCATGATAGAGCAATAGAAAATATTTTATTTTTCACAAATATAATAAAAAGGTGTTGGGATCGTGATTTCACTTAATATTTCTATTATATAGTAGAATTATTATTCTTCAATTTCTATTTTTCAAAATGCATAAATGCCTCTCACGATTACAAATATATATTATTACTCAAGTTAAATGATTAATTGCACTCCTCTCGGTTATACGAATTAATCTTCAAAATAGTAATACTAAAGAACGAGAAATATATGATTGATCTAAAACATGCACTTGTTAGTATGTCCCTTTCGGTTACTCTACTGGTTATAACTGATTATTACACTATTCGCCTCTCTTGATTACAAATAAGTGTAAAATTAATTATAACATAGAATAGATAGATGTTACTGAATAAATATTAACATCTATCAATACTACAATTAACTATATTATTTTTTCCGCCTCTCGATTACAGAATTAATAAACAGTTAATATGTAATACAAGATAGATAGATGTTAATAAATCAAATAACATCTAACTATAATAGCAGATAAAAGTTAAATAAAAAGTTTTAGCTCAATCATGTGAATTTGAGGAATAATATCTAATATTATATAGAAATATTAAGATCCGTCTTTCTCCCAACACAAGAAAAGTTACTCCATACTGGAATTAGTACTAACAATGAAAATATTCTTATCCATTAAATAAGAATAGAAATAAATATTCGATAAGAATAATTTCCCCTATTTAATTAAAAGCAGGAACTAGAGTAATTTCCTACACTGAAATTTATTTAGAAACAACAACTAAACCTCTATTATGATTTAAAAGAAAAGATAACTTGATACTAGTGAAAGAAATAAAACAGAGAAGCTTATTAAGAATTTGGATTTGGTCTTCTAGCTCTAAGCTTTCTCTCTACTGCGATCCCCTTTCTGATTGGTAAATCCCTTCTTATATAAGAGAGAAAATTATGACGATCTTCTCGATTTGGTGCTGGTAAGTTAGATTTGTCATGGCAAATATGATTACTCATTTGCAAGTTGAGATTTCTTCATGTAAATCTAGATTTGTCGTGTAACTCTTCAATTTGTCCCGTCAAGTTGAGATGTCTTCATGGTAAGTGTGGATTTGGTGCATCCTCAAAGTCCAACGTCATTTATGTGGTCATTTTTCTTTGCCAATTTTTTTTCCATCATAACTTGCTCTTTTATTTCTCTGTAGTATTTTTCTTGAAGTTTTTCTTGTTTTGTACGACAATTCTTCTAAAATCATTCCTGAAAAATTTAGTTAAATATATGGAAGAAACATGATAATATTTATATTTTTACTGAGAAAAATTATGTAGTTAAGATCAGATAAAATACGCTTAGCAAATTCTCCCACTCTTAAACTTTTACTCGTCCTCGAGGAAAAAATTTAGAGGATCGAGGTAAAAATGTTTTTTTTCTTTTCTTTATCACACACAAACTTTTCAAAAAATTAAGTACATCACCTGATATTTCAAATTCTTTTGAACAATTAGGAACTTGCTGTGTTTATACCTGAATTTTTACTTTGCAAACATCACTGTCAGAACTTTTCACTTTTACAAAACTAAGAATATTAAAATCATTTATTTTCAATAAACCATAGGCTTGCCTTTCTTGTCAATCTCCACTAATGTAGATCAATGCTGACTTTAGAATCTTTTGGGACTTTTATTGGCTTGTAATGTTAGGCTAAGGGCCGGTAAGATATAGGAATATTTTTAGAGTGATTTAAATTTTTCCTGACTTGATTCTATAGACCGGATGAATTTATACAAGAGTAAGAGACTATTACGAGGGTTTAACTTGGTACAACCCTGTTTCTATTGCAAATAAAAGAATATACACACATATTTTTCTCCTTTTCATCTTTTATTTTTGAAATACATACATATATATATATATATATATATATATATATATATATATATATATATATATATATATATATATATATATATATATACTTCATAGATACACAAATTATTTTTCATCATACATTATTCATAGATTATCATCCTACAATAATCTTTACCAAGTCCAGGAAAAATAACAAAAGGGAATAGTAATACTTTTTTTAATATTATTTTTCCATACAAAATGGAGTTTGTATGAAGCATTTTCTTTTCTTTCTTTTAGCTTTGGGTTATAAGGTTTGAATTAAAAAAGAGTTTATATTAAAGCTCAAAGTTTGGTCACTAAGGATATTTTTCATTTGGTGGGTTATAACATAAGGCTCAAGCGATACAAAGATAACTTAATTCATTTTCCAAATCAGCATTTTTCTAGGATTTCTCCTTGACTAACAATAGAGGCAAGTTCTATTTATTAATCGTCTTGATTATCATATGTCTTAATCTTTTCAAAGATCAAAGATTCTGTCACGACCCAATTTTTCCTCCGTTTGGTATCGTGATGGCACCTAGTCTTAGGGACTAGGTAAGCCTAAAATTAATTGGAACAACACTATTTAAATAACATCTAACAAGTTAAAATAGAAATCTCTTACAATTCCCAAAACCGATAGTACAAGTCATAAGCTCTACAGAGTGTTTGCTAGAAAGTTTCTAAATACAACTGTCCAGAAATAAGAATAAACAGTGCAAAACGAAAACTTGAAGGTGACTCCGAAGCCTGCGAACGCAGCGGCAGGTTTACCTTGCGTCTCCGCAGAAACAGTCCACACAGCTAGCTAACGAACAAATACCTAGATCTGCATAAACAAATATGCAGAAGAGTAGCATGAGCACACCACAGTGGTGCCCAGTAAGTATCAAGACTAACCTCGGTGAAGAAGTGATGAGGAACAGTCAAGACACCCACTGGTCTAATAAACTAAATGGGTACAGTATATGAACAACATGAGTATGATGTCTACATAAGGATTATGCAATATGGCTCACAATACAGTAGTAGCATTAAAGAAAAAAATAACAAGTATCAGCGGAATATCATGAAAATGACACAGACAAAGTGAATGGAACACAACCTAAATCCGGAATCACAAATACAGCAAGGACAAGTAATAACTCAGCAACTATAACTGCTTTTACATCAGGTTTTAGCCAACAACTCCACGAGGTACCGAACCTCGGACAAATCATAGCTCACGGGTCTCAATACCTGAACCCTAACACTTGGCATCCTGTGCCCTCATAACACCTCATAACCGCACTGACGACTCACGTGCCAATAGAGCCATTCTCACATAGAAGGCAAGTAAACAAGGGTGAGCATCTATGCTCAACAATATCAAGAACACCCCTTATCCGATAAGAGTGCTTAACTACGTGTATGCTTGTGCAAGTGTCCTACCATAGTCCATATAAGCAAATAAGCATAAGGAAAAAGAACGGACAACACGTAGAATATTTTCTCACAGCTTTTCACAAGATAAAGCTCACACAGTTATGTATACTACTACATAAATATCAACAACAAGAATGCCCCCAGGCCATAAATCATCACAAATCAATCCCTGACAAAGCTCACCTTGTCTCGCCACGTGTGCAATAGTAACATAAATGCCCGCCTTGTCTCGCCACACGTGCATAATAATGTTCCCACCTTATTTCGCCACATGCGCAACCCACATATATATATCTCGCCTTGTCACGCCGTATGTGCAAATATCAATAGTAACAATAGCATGGTCACGCCACATGTGCAAATATCAATGGTAACAATAGTACGGCAGAAACCTCGTACAACCCCATAGTAACAACCGCACGGCAGAAACCTCGTGCATCACAATAATAACAACTGCACGGCAGAAACCTCGTGCATCACAATAATAACAACCGCACGGCAGAAACCTCGTGCATCACCACAACAAGTACAACAACAACAATGGTAATAATACAAAGTACGACAAGTAAACCAATTCAAGAACTTTAATTCACAAAGAAACTGTAGAACCAATTCACAAGGAATAACCACAGTAAAGAATGCTAGGCGTAAAGAGAACAACTCAACAAAGGGAAAGCTAATGTGTAGCAACGATCCCATAATATACACTTCAACAACAGAGAAGCTAACGCGAATCAAATAATTCCAAATAAAACAAGTCGACTAAGATGTAGGATATCTAAACTTCTTTTAAGGTTGAGAAAATTACGAAGGATATTCAACAATTTAATTAAGGATAAGCAGCGGAAAAATAATCATAACCTCAATTAAGACTAAACAATTATAGGATGAAATAATATTAATTTCAAATAAAGATAAGCAGTTATGAAAAGATACCATGGCTATAGAAGAGATAACAGTTTCAATTAAGGCACATATGAATCATGTAAAAATAATAGTGGATCATGAAGCAATTGATTCCAATTAAGTAGGTAGATGTGAATCTAGTAATTTAGATACATAATCATCACAAGAACAACTGCATATTCAATGAATACAAGGACCTAAGAACCCTAAAAGGCCAACTTTCCACAAATAAGTCCGTGCACGCACTCGTCACCTCGTGGACACGGACTACAATTAACATAGAAGACTCAAATCCTAAGAGGAAGTCCCCCACACAAGATTAGGCAAGATACTTACCTCAAAGAAGACAAACTGATACTCAAAAATGAACTTTTCGGGTGAAATGACCTTCGGACGGCTCAAATCTAATCAAAATAACTTCAAAGCACAAATTAAACTCATAAGAGACTATTCTGGATCATAAAGTCTCAATCTTTATCAAAATCTAAAAATCGGTCCAAAAGTCGACCCCCGGGCCCGCACCTCCGAACCCGAAATTTTTTACAAAACCAGAATACCCATTTCGATATGAGTCCAACTATACAAAAATTATCAAATTCCGATACCATTTCGTCCCTAAAATCATGATTTTTCATTTTGGAAATTTTCTTCAAAAACTACCATTTTCCTCAACTTAAAACATAAATTAAATGATAAAGATAAAGATAAAATCATGGAATATATTAAATTCTAGGTGAAGAACACTTACCCAGTCGATTTGCTTGAAAAACCCACAAAGAATTGCTCAAAACCGAGCTCTAGAACTCCAAAAATGGTGAAAATAGAAAACCCTCGGAATAGAGAACTTTATATTCTGCCTAGGTGTTTTGTGCATCGCGAACGCGGAGAAAGGGACACGTTCGCGTAGAAGAAAAACAAAAGCTGCCCAGTTGTTCTTCGCGAACGTGACAACACGTTCGCGAATGCGTAAGTGACACACGAACGCGAAGAAGAAATTGATCACCAGTGCCCAGGGCCTGGGTTGCACTTCGCGAACGCGAGATAGGGAATGTGAACGCGAAGAAGGGGGTGGTAGAACTTCGCAAACGGGAGAGGGTGACTGCGAACACGAAGAGGAAATATTTCACCCTCCAAAATAACACTACGCGAATGCAAGGCCGCGAACGCGATGAAGGAAACCAGATGACAGATAGCAACAATTCAAAATAAGGGGAAATGACCTAACACGGACTCGCTCGAGGTCTCAAATCACAACATACAATGCCGAAAATACAAATCGCACCACGAATCGAACTAATGAACTTCCAAAACTTCCAACTTTGAAAACTCGTGCCAAAACCAATCTAACAAACCCGGAATGACGTCAAATTTTGCAGGCAAATCCCAAATAACATAATGGAGCTGTTGCAACTTTCGATATCGTATTCCGACCCCGATATCAAAAAGTCCACTTCCGGTCAAAATCTCCAAAAATTTAACTTTTTCCATTTCAAGCCTAAATCAGCTACAAACCTCAAATTCCCATTCCGGACATGCTCCTAAGTCCAAAATCACCCAATGGAGCTAACAGAACCGACAGAACTCCATTCCAGACTCGTCTTCACACAGTTCTGACTAAGGTAAAAATTCTTAAGACTTAAACTTCCGTTTTGGGGACTAAGTGTCCCAAATCACTCTGGATCATCAGTTAACTGAATTCAACCACGTACGCAAGTAAATACACATAATATGAAGCTGATCAAGACCTTATGCCGCCGAATGGAGCTTAAATTCTCAGAACAACCAGCTGGGTCGTTACATCCTCCCCCTCTTAAACAAACGTTCGTCCTTGAACATGCCAAGATTTGTCTCGAAGTCATCAAATCACTAAATTCACACATCCAACATACACCCGCGGGTGACCCCACGTCATCCCAATCCACAGAAGCCTAACTACACCATCTCAACTGTAATTTAGCCCTTTCATCAATACCAACAAGCCTTAGAGTCAAAATTCTCACCTTCCATTCATCTCCAAAAGACCCGATTCTAAATCCATACCCAGTATCAGTCTCAACTAGCTGCAACAACTCATGCCTACACCACAAGGTACAACCACACAATATAACACACCACGCATAGGCCCATAATAACACTTGTGATCATAATAGCTGCCCGTAATCAAAACCAGCACCGATAATTAGCCTCATATCCAACAGGAGCCCATTTCAAACCCCCACAACACTGATGATGATGCAATAACCAAAAAGACCTCATAACTATGCACCCGGATCAACAAGTCACAACTGGCACCACTGGGCACACACTCCGCAAGCTAAAACACAAGAAGCATATAACGAAAATGACAGAATATGTAAAGAGAAACACATAAGAGAAATATCAAACAAGTTCGATAGGCACAATTCTCTAACAGTACCATACTACGAATCAATTTAAAAGGAAAAACTCAAAGTACATGAACAAATCATAAGGATGTACTCCTGGTATAACCTCCACCACGGCACACAACCCGGCTCAAACATATCAAATCACATGGAATCGCGAGGGTCTCACCCTCAACTCTGAATCACAAGTCGAATACACATCATACCAATGAAAATCTTCCACTAACTCAATTCTGCCAATAAAATCACAACACTTACTAAACTCTCACCCTGGTAGAGTATCAATTCACAAATTGTAACCAATTTACTCTGGAATCACATCAAACCTGTCATAATAGACAACATGAATTCACTTATAGTCTCGTAGCTTTCAATAATAAATAGAAACAACCGATAGACATGGCTATCACTCATAGAATCTCCCTACAGGGGAAAACGTATAAACAGAGTGCAAATCATGAAACTCACCCATAAGTGAAACAACAAATAAGGGAACTAATCCCGATAAGCGGAACCGAAACAAACAAAAATGGTGTCCCTCTGTAACAAATCAAAAGCATACCTGTATGACATCATCTGACGCAGCGGACTCAAGCCTACTATAGAGAACACATCAACGGGTCCAGCCTCCCCCTCTTGGGCGCCCTCTACTCGCCTGAATACTCCGTTGTGACACACCTGTCCGGAGTCTAGGACAATATCTCACCCTGTGGCTGGTATCTCCACACTCTAAGCAACCTTTCTGCTGACGTGGCTGTGGAAACTGTGCGGTACGGGTACTCTGAGACCCATGAGCACCTGAAACACTATGCGAAGCCTGAAGTGCAAACTGAACTGGATGACCCACAAAACCTCTACCATGTCGTACCCTGCCTCCAAAGTAAGGACTAGCAGATCTCTTCGGTCTACGAGGCCTCCACACCTCCCTGTCCTCTCTCTCCTGATCTCGCATGTACTCTCCCTCATGGCCCCATATGTCCTCTCTCTCCTGATCCCACATGCCCTCTACACGGCGAGCGATGCCTACCACGTGCTGAAATGAAACATCTGACTCTAACTCCCGAGCCATGCTGAACTGAATATCATGCCCGAGTCCCTCAATGAATCTACGGACACGCTCTCTAACTGTGGCGACCAAAGCAGGTGCATTCCTAGACAAATCACTGAATCTCACGGCATACTCTAACACTAACATAATGCCCTGGCACAATTGCTAAAACTCCGCGTGCCATGCATCTCGAAGGGACTGAGGTACAAACTCTCTCAGGAACATCTCTGAAAACTGAACCCATGTAAGTGAAGCTAACTCGGCCGAGCTACCCAACTCATATGTCCGCCACCACTGATTAGCCGCTCCCCTGAGCTGGAATGTAGTAAAAGAAGCCCCGCTCGTCTCCACAATACCCATAGTACGGAGAATGCGGTGACAATCCTCCAGAAAACCCTGTGCACTCTCTGAAGCCAAACCACTGAATGCAGGAGGGTCATATTTCTTGAACCTTGCAAGTCTAAGCTGCTCTTCCTCAGTCGCTGCTGCCCTGACCATGGGCTGAACTGGAACCACAGGATGTGTCGCCATGACACCTGGAACTTGACCAACATGAACTCGCTGCTCTAGGGTGTGGGTGGCGGGAGTCTGGGTTCCTCCTCCGGTCTGTGAAGTAGCTGGTGCCACCCGAATCAACCCTGCTTGAGCCAATGTATAAAACATGCTCAAGAACTGTGCTAAGGTCTCCTGAAGTCCGAGGGTAACAGCAGGCGCCTCCGGTACCTGCCCCCCAACTGGAACTACTGGCGGCTCCTCAACTGCTGCTCTGGTAGGTGTTCTAGTTGAGGCACGTACTCCTCGCCAGCCTCTACCTCTATCCCTAGTGACATCCACTCTGAGGGTAACATTATCAGCAACTGCAGCTCGTGTTCTCACCATCTGTGAGAGAATGGTGTGATAAAAGTTTAAACTTCGAGATCAATGAATTCGCACGATAGAAATGAAAGAAGTGATATTGTCCTAATAGTTCCGTAGCCTTTCGAAGATAAGTACAGATGTCTCCGTACCGATCCGCAAGACTCTACTAAACTCGCTTATAACTAGTAGCACCTATGAACCTAGAGCTCTGATACCAACTTGTCACGACCCAATTTTTCCTCCGTTTGGTATCATGATGGCACCTAGTCTTAGGGACTAGGTAAGCCTAACATTAATTGAAACAACACTATTTAAATAACATCTAACAAGTTAAATAGAAATCTCTTACAATTACCAAAATCGGTAGTACAAGTCATAAGCTCTACAGAGTGTTTGCTAGAAAACTTCAAAATACAACTGTCTAGAAATAAGAATAAACAGTGCAAAACGAAAACTTGAAGGTGACTCTGAAGCCTGCGAACTGGCAGGTTTACCTTGAGTCTCCGCAGCAACAGTCCACACAGCTAGCTAACTAACAAATACCTGGATCTACACAAAGAATGTGCAGAAGAGTAGCATGAGGACACCACAGCGGTGCCCAGTAAGTATCAAGACTAACCTAGGTGGAGTAGTGACGAGGAACAGTCAAGACACCCACTGGTCTAATAAACTAAACGGGTACAGTATATGAACAACAAGAGTATGATGTCTACATAAGGACTATGCAATATAGCTCACAATACAGTAATGGCATTAAAGAAAAAAACAACAAGTATCAGTGGAATATCATGAAAATGACACAGACAAAGTGAATGGAACACAACCTAAATCCGGAATCACAAATACAGCAAGGACAAGTAATAACTCAACAACTACAACCGCTTTTACATCAGGTTTTAGCCAACACCTCCATGAGGTAACGAACCTCGGACAAATCACAGCTCATGGGTCTCAATACCTGAACCCTAACACTTGGCATCATGTGCCCTCATAACACCTCATAACTGCACTGAGGACTCACGTGCCAATAGAGCCATTCTCACATAGAAGGCAAGTAAACAAGGGTGAGCATCTATACTCAACAATATCAAGAACACCTCTTATCCGATAAGAGTGCTTAACTACGTGTGTGCTTGTGCAAGTGTCCTAACATAGTCCATACCAGCAAATAAGCATAAGGAAGAAGAAGAACGGACAACACGTAAAATATTTTCTCACATCTTTCACAAGATAAAGCTCACACAGGTACGTATACCACTACACAAATATCAACAACAAGAATGCCCCCAGGCCATAAATCATCACAAATCAATCCCTGACACAACCCACCTTGTCTCGCCACGTGTGCAATAGTAACATAAATGCTCGCCTTGTCTCGCCACACGTGCATAATAATGTTCCCACCTTATCTCTCCACATGTTCAACTCATATATATATATATATATATATATATATATATATATATACATACATACATATCCCGCCTTGTCACACTGCATGTGCAAATATCAATGGTAATAATAGCACGATAGAAACCTCATGCAACCCCATAATAACAACCGCACGGCAGAAACCTTGTGCATCACAATAATAAGAACCGCACGACAGAAACTTCGTGCATCACAATAATAACAATCGCAAGGCAGAAACCTCGTGCATCACCACAACAAGTACAACAACAACAATGGCAATAAGACAAAGTACGACAAGTAAATCAACTCAAGAACTTTAATTCACAAAGAAACGGTAGAACCAATTCACAAGGAATAACCACAGTAAAGAATGCTAGGCGTAAAGTGAACAACTCAACAAAGGGAAAACTAATGTGTAGCAACGATCCCACAATATACACTTCAACAACAGGGAAGCTAACACGAATCAAATAATTCCAAATAAAACAAGTCGACTAAGATATAGGATATCTAAACTTCTTTCAAGGTTGAGGAAATTGCGTAGGATATTCAACAACTCAATTAAGGATAAGTAGCGAAAAAATAATCATAACCTCAATTAAGACTGAACAATTATAGGATGAAATAATATTAACTCCAAATAAAGATAAGCAGTTATGAAAATATAGCATGGCTATAGAAGAGATAACAGTTTCAATTAAGGCACATATGAATCAAGTAACAATAACAGTGGATCATGAAGCAATTGATTCTAATTAAGCAGGTAGATGTGAATATAGTAATTTAGATATATAATCATCACAAGAACAACTGTATATTCAATGAATACAAGGACTTAAGAACCCTAAAAGGCCAACCTTCCACAAATAAGTCTGTGCACGCACTCGTCACCTCGTGTACACGGACTACAATCAACATAGAAGACTCAAATCCTAAGGGGAAGTCCCCCACACAAGGTTAGACAAGATACTTACCTCAAAGAAGACAAACTAATGCTCAAAAATGAACTTCTCGAGTGAAATGACCTCCAGACGGCTCAAATCTAATCAAAATAATTTCAAAGCACAAATAAAACTCATAAGAGACTATTCCGGATCATAAAGTCTCAATCTTTATTAAAATCTAAAAATCGGTCCAAAAGTCGACCCCCGGGCCCGCACCTCGGAACCCGGAAAATTTTATAAAACCCGAACACCCATTCCAATGTGAGTCCAACCATACAAAAATTATCAAATTCCGATACCATTTCGTCCCTCAAATCATGATTTTTCGTTTTGGAAATTTTCTTCAAAAACTACCATTTTCCTCAACTCAAAACATAAATTAAATGATAAAAATAAAGATAACATCATGGAATATATTAAAGTCTAGGTGAAGAACACTTACCCAATCGATTTGCTTGAAAAACCCACAAAGAATCGCTCAAAACCGAGCTCTAGAACTCCAAAAATGGTGAAAATGGCAAACCCTTGGAATAGAGGATTTTATATTCTGCCCAGGTGTTTTGTGCATCGCGAATGCAGAGAAAGGGACGCGTTCGCGAAGAAGAAAAACAAAAGCTGCCCAGTTGTTCTTCACGAACACGACAACACGTTCGCGAACACGGAGATGAAATATATGATGGCCCAACGACTGCTCTTCGCGAACGCGTGAAGTAGTACGTGAACGCGAAGAGTGTAATGGAATAGCTACGCAAACGCGAAGAGGAAAATGATCACCAGTGCCCAGGGCCTGGTTTGCACTTCGCGAACGCGAGATAGGGAATACGAACGCGACGAAGGGGGTGGCAGAACTTCGCGAATGTGAGAGGGTGACTGCGAACGCGAAGAGGAAATATTTCACCCTCCAAAATAACCCTACGCGAACGTGAAGGCAAGGACGCGAACGCGATGAAGGAAACCAAATGACAGATAACAACAATTCAAAATAGGGGGAAATGACCCGTAGCCCATCCGAAACTCACCCGAGGCCCCCAGGATCCCGTCTAAACATACCAACAAGTTCCATAACCTAACACGGACTTGCTCGAGGTCTCAAATCACATCAGACAACACTAAAAATACAAATCGCACCACAAATCAAACTTATGAACTTCCAAAACTTTCAACTTTGAAAACTCGTGCCGAAACCAATCTAACCAATCCGGAATGATGTCAAATTTTACAGGCAAGTACCAAATAACATAACGGAGTTGTTCCAACTCTCGGAATTACATTCCGACCCCGATATCAAAATGTCCACTTCCGGTCAAAATCTCCAAAAAATTAACTTTTGCCATTTCAAGCCTAAATCTGCTATAGACCTCAAATTCCCAGTCCGGACATGCTCCTAAGTCGAAAATCACCCAACGGAGCTAACGGAACCAACAGAATTCCATTCCGAAGTTGTCTTCACATAGTTCTGAGTATGATAAAAAATCCTAAGACTTAAGCTTCTGTTTTGGGGACTAAGTGTCCCAAATCACTACGGATCATCCGGTAACTGAATTCAACTACGTACACAAGTCAATAAACATAATATGAAGATGTTCAAGACCTTATGCTGCCGAATGGATCTTAAATTCTCAAAACGACCGGCTGGGTCGTTACAGATTCATTACAATAGACTATTTAGATTTGCAAATATAGAGGCATACAGTTAGAATTTTACAAAACTAAGAATATTAAAATCATTTATTTTCAATAAACCATAGGCTTGCCTTTCTTGTCAATCTCCATTAATGTTGATCAATGCTCACTTTAGAATCTTTTAGGAGTTTTATTGGCTTCTAATGTTAGGCTAAGGGCTGGTAGGATATAGGAATATTTTTAGAGGGACTTAACTTTTTCTTGACTTCATTCTATAGACTGGATGAATTTATACAAGAGTAAGAGACTATTACGAGGGTTTAACTTGGTACAACCCCCTTTCTATTGCAAATAAAAGAATATACACATATATTCTTCTCCTTTTTCTCTATTCCATACAAAATGGAGTTTGTATAAAGCATTTTATTTTCTTTCTTTTGGCTTTGGGTTAAAAGGTTTGAATGAAAAAAGAGTTTATTTTAAATCTCAAAATTTGGTCACTAAGGATATTTTTCATTTTGTGGGTTATAACATAAGGCTCAATGTGATGACTTGATAGGTCATCTAGAGTTTCAACCCTTAATTCTGTGTTTCAAAACCTCAAATAGCTTCTTTTAACCTTCTTTAATTTGCGTGGATAGTCCGTGTATTCTTCCGGAAGATATTTATGTGAAAAACTGATTAAAGTGTGAAATCGCACCCTAAAATACATTTGAGTTGATTTCGGTAAACATTTTGAGAAAACAAACCGAATCCATATTTTGATGGTTCTGGTAGGTCCGTATCATGATTTGGAACTTGGGCGTATGCCACGAATCGAATTCGGAGGTCCCTAGCTTGATTTATTGTAATTTGTTTAAAATTTGAAGTTTAAAGGTTTACAGAATTTATAAATTTGATCGAAGTTTGACTTTATTGCTACCGGGTCCCAATTTTGGTTCCGAAGCTTGGTATAGGTTCATAATTGTATTTATGACTTGTTTGTAAAATTTGGTGGAAAACGGAGTTGATTTGACTTGATTCAAACGTCCAGTTGTTAGAATGAAAGTTCTTATGTTTTATTGAAAATTTCATTCGTTTTGGTGTCCGATTCATAGTTCTAGGTGTTATTTTGGTGTTTTGATCATGCGACCAAGTTTGTATAATAATTTTGGACTTGTGTGCATATTTGGTTTGGAGCCCTGAGGGCTCGGGAGAGTTTCAGATAGGCTACGGGTGTTTCGGACTTAGAAAATTCTGGTTTTCTTTAGCTTCTGCTGTCATTTGGTGATTTCTTCTTCGCGATTGTGAAGATACTTCCACGATCACGAAGAGTAAACTGGGTTGGGGTGAATTTCCTTAATCGCGTACGTGATAGCTTGGTTGCGAATGCGGATCAATGGGGGACTTACCCTTCGCGAATGTGACCAGCTTCTCGCGAATGCGTAGGCTTTGGACATGGGAAGGGGATCCGTGATTTCTTCTACGCGAGCATGAGCACTGGCTCGCGAACGTGAAGGACTGGGTGGAATAACCTTCGGGAACACATGGGAGAACTCGAGAACGCATAGGTCATTTTGGCCGCTGCACATCGCGAACGATGCAGGTCCTTCGCGAATGCGATGAAGACCTGACGCACAGATATTAATACATTTTAAAAAAGGTATTTCACCCATTTTTCACCATATTTCCATTAAATCTCGGCCTACAGGCGATTTTGAATAGAAAATTCATCACCAAACCATAGGTTTGTAATGACCCGACCGGTCGTTTTGAGTATTACGACCCCGTTCCCCCCATTTACTGCTCAATTTATGCTTTAAAGTTGTTATGTGACTTGTCGGGGTGATTGGTTCGGGTCCGGTAAGGTTTTGGAATGAACTGGAACACTCAGTTCCAAGGTTTAAAGCTTAAGTTAAAATAGTGATCGAATGTCGACTTATATGTAAATGACCCCAAAATAAAGTTTTGATGATTCCAATAGCTCCGTATGGTGATTTTGGACTTAGGGGCGTGTCCGGAAAATTATTTGGAAGCCCGTAGCTAAATTAGGCTTGAAATGGCTAAAATAGAAATTTAAGTTTGGAAGTTTGATCGGGGAGTTGACTTTTTGATATCGGAGTCGGAATCTAGTTCTGAAATTTTTTATAGGTCCATTATATAATTTATGACTTGTGTGCAAAATTTGGGGTCAATCGGAATTTGATTGATAGGTTTCGGCATCGAATGTAGAAGTTGAAAGTTCTTAGTTTCATTAGGCTTGAATTGGGGTATGATTCGTGGTTTGGCATTTTTTGACGTGATTTGTGGTTTCGACTAAGTTCGTATAATATTTTAGGACTTGTTGGTGTATTTGGTTGAGGTCTCGGGGGCTTCGGGTGAGTTTTGGATGGCTAACGGACTAAATTTTGGACTTGGAAAAAATCTGGAAATTTTTGCCTTCTAATGCAATCACACCTGCAAAATTTGGCTCATAGGTGCAAGCTCGCAGAAGCTAGCTTGGCATCCCAAAAGCGGGAAGCCCGCAGAAGCGGACAGAATCTAGCAGAAGCGACACCAAGTTCGCAGATGAGGAGGCAAGGGAGGCTGGGCAAAATCGCAGAAGCGGGCGCTTCTTCGCAGAAGCGAGTCCGCAGAAGCGAGTCCGCAGAAGCGGGGAAAGTGGCAGAAGCGGTTGGAGTCTCGCACCTGCGAGACTGCAGAAGCGGCTTAGTGAGACGCAGGTGTGGAACCCCTAGACAGTATACATTTCGAAGGGGTTCCGAGTTTTATCATTTTTGGACCTTCAAGCACGGTTCTTCGAGCGATTTTCAGAGAGAATTCACGGGAAACTTGAGGTAAGTTACTTGTGATAATTTATAATCTATAATATTGAATTATCATAGAATAACCCGATTAGATTACATGTTTTTGAGGTATAAATCGGTAATTTGGGCCTAGGGATTTGGAAATAAGATTTGATGATTTGGAGATTGAGTTGATATCGGAATTTGGTAAAATTTATATGGTTAGACTCGTGATTGAACGTGCGTTCATTTTTTGTAACTTTTCTCGGGTTCCGAGACGTGGGTCCCACGAGCGAAATTTGAGTTAAATTTCAGATTTTTATTGGAAAATTAGTATTTTCATATGGAATTAATTCTAATGATTTGTATTGACTGAATCGAATTAATTATGACTAGATTCGAGGCTTTCGGAGACCAATTCGCGAGGCAAGGGCACAACGGAGTAAGAAATTGCGCGGTTTGAGATAAGTAACACTTCTAAACTTTGTTCTGAGGGTATGAATCCCCGAATTTGGTATGATATAAATTGTTTGGAGGTGACGCACATGACAGGTGACGAGCATGTGGACGTGCACCATCGAAATTATGGCTTGAATAAATCTTGTGAAGTTGTAAAATTTAAGAATCATGTTATTATTCGTATATTCTCAACGTGTTAGGAAATTGAGCTGAGACTCGTATTAAAGATCATGATTAGGCTATGTGCCGATATTTTGGGACTCACAGGGTTGTGTTGTTATTGCATTTAATTGTTTTGAAAATGTATATTTCATACTCAATCATGTTCATCCATTGCGAGGGTATTTATGAGATCAGGATTGCCCGCCTGCAGCATATATATATATATATATATATATATATATATATATATATATATATATATATATATATATATATATATATATATATATATATATATATATATATATATATATATATATATATATATATATATATATATATATATATATATATATATATATATATATATATATATATATAGTAGGTCTTATAGGATTTATCATTATATGGATCGGGGCTGCCCGCCTGCAGTAGGCCATATCAGCTTTATATAACGCTTGGGCTGAAGGAGCCCCTCCGGAGTCTGTACACACCCCCAGTGAGCGTAGATGATTATATATTCGGGATGGACTTCCCAGGGCATGGACTTGCCTTACTTATTTATATTGTGATGAATTTTCCTTGGACATGGATCTTGTCTGTATCATTTATATTTGGGAATAAATTACCCTAGGGCTGGATTGGATTTATACGGTACTAAGTGACTGCCTGTCAGTTGATGTGTGTATATATATAGGATGGAATATCCCTGGGCTAGATTGGCCATAAATAGTACCGAGTGACCGAACGATTAGTGACCAGTAGTACAGGAGGTCTTTCCTGTACGATTAGTGACCAGTGACCGAACGATTAGTGACCAGTAGTATAGGTTAGTCTTGTTACTTATTAAATCGATTGTACTCATACTACACTCTGCACCTCGTGTGCAGATCCAGGAGCTTCCGGACACAGCGACTGTTGGACCTCAGTGTGTTACCAGTTGGAGACTATCAAGGTAGCTGCTTGGCGTCCGCTGACCTTGTCTCTATTCCCTTCAGTTATTGTACTATTTTATATTTTCAGACAATGTTTTTATCAGTCAGACTTTGTATTCATTTAGATGCTCATGTACTCAGTGACACTGGGTTTTGGGAGTGTTTATATCTGTATTTGTGAGATTTTTTCCGCTGAATTTAAATATTATGTTTTCAAATTTAGAATATATGGTGGTTTATTGAGATTGTCGGCTTGCCTAGTATTGAGTTAGGCGCCATCACGACAAGTGATATTTTGGGTCGTGACAAGTTGGTATCAGAGCCTAGGTTACATAGGTCTCACACGTCATGAGCAGGTTTAGTAGAGTCTTGTGGATCGGTACAGAGACGTTTGAACTTATATTCGAGAGGCTGCCGAACCCTTAAGAAAATTTAACTTTCTTGTACTCTGTCGTGTGAATTTGTTAATTTTGGGAACTAAAGTTATGTTATTCTATTATCTCACAGATGGTGAGGACACGTACTACCGGATCGGACGGTCAGCCACCTATGCCACCAGTTAGGGCCGCGAGAGGTCGGTGCCGTTGTAGAGGCCGGGGCTGAGGTAGAGGTCGAGGTGTAGCTCGTACAGCAGTTGGAGCACCACCACCAGTTACTCCAGCTCGGGAGAAGATTCCAGACATAGCCGAGCCGACAGGACCAGTTCAGGAACCAGCTGTGCCCATTGTGATTCCAGGCCTTCAGAAGGCTTTGGCCCACATATTGATAGTTTGCACTGGCCTTGCTCAGGTGGTTTCGGCTCAGGCCGCACCTGCCACTTATCAGGTTGGGGGAGGTACTCATACCCCTATTGCTCGTACTCCAGAGCAGGTAGTGTAGGGACTTCAGATACCTGGGGCACTACCAGCCCAGCCGGCTTCGACCTCCATCATTTAGTGGTGCTGAGTTAGAGGATGCTCAAGGATATCTGGATAAGTGCCAGCGGATGCTTCAGACAACGGGTATTCTGGAGACCAATGGGGGTCTTATTCACTACTTTTCAGTTTTCTAGGACTGCCTTCAGATGGTGGGAGGCTTATGAGAGGTGCAGGTCGGTCGGTACAGTATCACTTACATGGCAGGAGTTCTCTTTTCTCTTTTTGGATAAGTTCGTGCCGCAGTCTCACATGGAGGAGCTACGCAGACGGTTTGAGCAGCTTCGGCAAGATGGCATGTCTGTGACCCAGTACGAGATGAGGTTTTCTGAGTTGGCTCGTCACGCAGTTTGGTTGGTTCCCACTGATAGGAAGAGGATTAGGAGCTCCATTGATGGCCTCACATACCAGTTGTGATTGCTTATGACTAAGGAGAGGGTATTTGGTGCCACTTTTGACGAGGTGGTTGACATTGGTCGACACATAGAGGTGGTACGTAGCCAGGACCGTGGTAAGAGGGAGGCCAAGAGGCCTCGAGGTTCGGGCGGTTCTGGTGGGGTACCTTCTGGAGGGCAGTCCTACCACAGCAGGGGTCGTCCGTACAGGCACGCTCAGATGGGTTGTCCAGTGCACCGTGGTGCATCATCCAGCCATGGTTCATACAGTTCTCATCAGGGTCAATCATCTCTCAGTGCCCTGCTAGCCCATACTCCCCGTGCACCATCAGTTCAGGTTTCATCTGTACCGGGTTCTTCTGGTAGTTATTCTGGCTCTCAAGGTCCACCTCAGAACTTGCCACCATTTTTTGAGAGGGATTGCTATGAGTGTGGAGAGATGGGTCATGTGAGGAAATATTGTCCCCGCCTTTCGCGAGGTCCAATTTAGCAGAGGAGTTAGGCTAATACTTGTGCACCAGTTTCTCCACCACCCGCCCAGCCAGCTCAGGGTGGGGCTTAGTCAGTTAGAGGTCGCCCAAGAGGGGGAGGCTGATCAAGTGGCGGTCAGGCCCAATTCTATGCTTTTCCTGCCAATCCAGATATTGTTGCTTCAGATGCAGTGATCACAGGTACTGTTTTAGTGTTCCATAGGGAGGCTTCTATATTATTTGACCCTGGTTCCACTTATTCTTATGTATCATCGTATTTTGCTCATTATCTGGATATGCCCCGTGAGTCTTTAGTTTCACCTGTTCATGTATCTACGCCGGTGGGTGATACTATTACTGTGGACCGTGTGTATCGGTCATGTGTGGTAACTATTAGGGGACTGGAGACTAGAATTGATCTTTTATTGCTCAATATGGTTGATTTCGGTGTAATTCTGGGTATGGATTGGTTGTCTCCATGTTATGCGATTCTGGACTGTCACGCAAATTCTGGGTGATGCCGGGGTTGCCGAAGGTCGAATGGAGAGGTTTCTAGATTATGTTCCCAGTAGGGTAATTTCTTATTTGAAAGCCCAATGTATGGTTGGGAAGGGTTGTTTGTCATATTTGGCATTTGTGAGAGATGTTGATGCAGATACTCCTACTATTGATTCAGTACCGGTAATGCGAGACTTTCCTGATGTATTTCCTGCAAACCTGTCGGGCATGCCGCCCGACAGGGATATTGATTTCGGTATTGATTTGGTGTCGGGCACTCAGCCCATTTCTAATCCTCCATATCATATGGCACCAGCTGAGTAAAAAGAATTAAAAGAGCAACTTCAGGAACTTCTTGATAAAGGGATTATTAGGCCTAGTGTGTTTCCTTGAGGTGCACCGGTTCTGTTTGTGAAAAAGAAGGATGGTACTATACGGATGCGAATCGATTATAGGCAGTTGAACAAAGTTACAATCAAGAATAAATTTCCTTTGCCGCGTATTGATGACTTATTTGACCAGCTTCAAGGAGCGAGGGTATTCTCTAAAATTGATTTGAGATCTGGGTATCACCAATTGAAAATTTGGGATTCGGATATTCTAAAGACGACATTCAGGACCCGTTATGGTCACTATGAATTTCTCGTGATGTCTTTTGGGTTGACCAATGCCCCAACAACATTTATGCACTTGATGAATAGTGTATTCCAGTCGTATCTTGATTCATTTGTCGTGGTATTTATTGATGATATCCTAGTGTACTCATGTAGCCAGAAAAAGCATGCACAACACATGGGTATTGTATTACAGAGGCTAAAAGAGGAGCGACTTTATACTAAATTCTCTAAGTGTGAGTTCTGCCTTAGTTCGGTGGCATTCTTGGGACAAATAGTGTCCAGTGAAGGGACTAAGGTGGATCCAAAAAAAATAGAGGCAGTTCAGAGCTGGCCCAGGCCATCTTTATTTACTGAGATTCAGATTTTTCTCGGCTTGGCCGGTTATTATCGTCGCTTCGTGGACGGTTTCTCGTCTATTGCAGCGCCTATGACTAAATTGACCCAGAAGGGTGCTTCGTTCAGGTGATCGGATGAGTGTGAAGATAGCTTTCAGAAGCTCAAGACAGCTTTGACTACAGCCCCAGTATTGGTGTTGCCTACAGGTTCAGGGTCTTATACTGTGTATTGTGATGTATCGCATGTTGGTCTCGACGCATTTCTGATGCATGACGGTAGGGTAATTGCCTATACATCTAGACAGTTAAAGGTACATAAGAATAATTATCCGGTCCACGACTTTGAGTTAGCAGCTATTGTTCATGCCTTGAAGATTTGGCAGCATTATTTGTACGGTGTCCATTGTGAGGTTTATACCGATCACCGGAGTCTACAACATCTGTTTATACAGAAGGATCTTAATTTGTGGCAGCGAAGGTGGTTGGAGTTCTTAAGGATTATGATATCACCATTCTCTATCATCCCGAAAAGGCCAATATGGTGGCCGATGCCTTGAGTCGTAAGGCGGAGAGTTTGGGCAGCTTAGCATACTTACCGGTAGCAGAGAGGCCTTTAGCCTTGGATGTTCAGGCCTTGGCCAACCAATTTGTCAGATTGGATATTTCTGAGCTGCTCCGAGTGTTGGCTTGTGTGGTTTCTTAGTCTTCTCTTTATGATCGTATCAAAGAACGTCAGTAAGATGACCCCCATCTGCTTGTCCTTAAGGATACGGTTCAACACGGTGATGCCAAAGAGGTCACTATTGGGGATGATGGTGTATTACGGATGCAAGGTAGGCTATGTGTGCCTAATATAGATGGTCTGTGTGAGTTGATTCTCTAGAAGGCTAACAGTTCGCGGTACTCCATTCAACCAGGTGTCGCAAAGATGTATCAAGATTTACGGTAGCCCTATTGGTGGAGGAGAATGAAGAAAGATATAGTTGGGTTTGTAGCTCGATCTTTAAACTATCACCAGGTGAAATACGAGCATCGTAGACCGGGCGGATTGCTTCAGAAACTTGAAATTCCGGAGTGTAAATGGGAGCGTATTACCATAGACTTCGTAGTTGGGCTCCCACAGACTTTGAGAATGTTTGATGCTATTTGGGTGATTATAGATCGGTTGACCAAGTCTGCGCATTGCATTCCAGTTGGTACTACTTATTCATCAAAGTAGTTGACTGAGATTTATATCCGCGAGATAGTTCGCCTAGACGGGGTGCCAGTGTCCATTATTTTGGATCGGGGCACGCAGTTTACATCATAGGTTTGGAGAGCAGTGCAGCGAGAATTAGGTACACAAGTTCAGTTGAGTATCGCATTTTACCCTCAGACGGACGGACAGTCTGAGTGCACTATTCAGATATTGAAAGATATGCTACGCGCTTGTGATATAGATTTTGGAGGTTCTTGGGATCAGTTTCTGCCACTTGCAGAGTTTGCTTACAATAACAGCTACCAATCGAGCATTCAGATGGCTCCGTATGAGGCTTTATATGGGAGACGGTGTCGGTCTCCGATGGGTTGGTTTGAGCCGGGTAAGGCTAGGCTATTGGGTACCGATTTGGTTCAGGATGCTTTCGAGAAGTTTAAATTGATTTAGGAGCGGCTTCGCACGGTGCAGTTTAGACAGAAGATTTATGATGACAGGAAAGTCCGTGATGTTGCATACATGGTTGGGGAGAAGGTTCTACTCAAGATTTCGCCCATGAAGGGTGTGTTGATGTTCGGAAAGAAGGGCAAGTTGAGCCCTTGGTATATTGGACCATTCGAGGTACTTAAGAAGATTGGAGTGGTGGCTTATGAACTTGCCTTGATGCCTAGTCTATCGAGTTTCATCCAGTGTTTCATGTATCTATGCTCCGGAAATATGTCGGGGATCCGTCGCATGTTTTGGATTTAAGCACAGTGAAGTTAGATGGTAATTTGACTTATGATGTGGAGCCGATGGCCATTTTAGACCGGCAGGTTCGAAAGTTGAGATCAAAGAACATAGCTTCAGTGAAAGTACAGTAGAGAGGTCAGCCAGTCGGAGAAGCTACTTGGGAGATTGAGCGGGAGATGCGAAGAAAATATCCACACCTATTTGAGACTCCATGTATAATTCTAAACCCGTTCGAGGATGAACGTTTGTTTAAGAGGGGGAGAATGTAATGACCCGGCCGATCATTTTGAGTATTACGACCCCGTTCCCCATATTTACTGCTCAATTTATGCTTTACAGTTGTTATGTGACTTGCCGGGGTGATTGGTTCGGGTCCGGTGAGGTTTTGGAATGAATTGGAACACTTAGTTCCAAGGTTTAAAGCTTAAGTTAAAATAGTGACCGGATGTCGACTTATGTGTAAACGACCCCGGAATGAAGATTTGATGATTCCAATAGCACCGTATGGTGAATTTGGACTTAGGGGCGTGTCCAAAAAATTATTTGGAAGCCCGTAGCTAAATTAGGCTTGAAATGGCTAAAATAGAAATTTAAGCTTGGAAGTATGACCGGGGAGTTGACTTTTTGATATCTTAGTCGGAATCTAGTTCTGAAAATTTCATAGCTCTGTTATGTCATTTATGACTTGTGTGCAAAATTTGAGGTCAATCGGAATTTGATTGATAGGTTTCGGCATCGAATGTAGAAGTTGAAAGTTCTTAGTTTCATTTGGCTTGAATTGGGGTATGATTCGTGGTTTTAGCGTTGTTTGATGTGATTTGTGATTTCGACTAAGTTCGTATAATGTTTTAGGACTTGTTGGTGTATTTGGTTGAGGTCCCGGGGGCCTCGGGTGAGTTTTGGATGGTTAACGGAATAAATTTTGGAGTTGGAAGAAAATCTAGAAATTTCGGCCTTATGATGCAATCGCACCCGCGGAATTTAGCTCACAGGTGCGAGCTCGCAAAAGCGAGCCTGGCATCGTAGAAGCGGGAAGCCCATAGAAGCGGGCAGAATCTCGCAGAAGCGAGTCCACAGAAGCGAGACCAAGGTCGCAGATGCGGAGGCAAGGGAGGCCGGGAAAAACCGCAGAAGCGGACTTCTTATCCGCAGAAGCGGGGGAAGTCGCAGAAGCGGCTGGAGTCTTACACCTGCGAGATCGCAGAAGCGGCTAAGTGAGTCGTAGGTGCGGAACCCCCTGACAATATACATTTCGAAGGGGTTCCGAGTTTGGCCATTTTTGGACCTTCAGGCACGGTGTTTTGGGCGATTTTTAGAGAGAATTCACGGGAAACTTGAGGTAAGTCACTTGTGATCATTTCTACTCCATAATATTGATTTATCATTGAATAATCTGATTAGATTATGTGTTTTTGAGGTGTAAATCGGGAATTCGGTCCTAGGGATTTGGAAATAAGATTTGATGATTTGGAGGTCGAGTTGATGTCAGAATTTGGTAAAATATGGTTAGACTCGTGGTTGAAGGGGCGTTCATATTTTGTAACTTTTGTCGGGTTTCGAGACGTGGCCCCCACGGGCGATTTTTGAGTTAAATTTTAGATTTTTATTAGAAAATTAGTATTTTCATATGGAATTAATTCCAATGATTTTTATTGACTGAATCAAATTAATTATGACTAGATTCGAGGCTTTCAAAGACCTATTCGCGAGGCAAGGGCATAGCAGAGCAAGAAATTACACGGTTTGAGGTAAGTAATACTTCTAAACTTGGTTATGAGGGTATGAATCCCCGAATTTGGTATGATATAAATTGTTTGGAGGTGACGCACATGATAGGTGACGAGCATGTGGACGTGCACCATAGAAATTGTGACTTGAATAAGTCTTGTGAAGTTGTAAAATTAAAGAATCATGTTATTATTCGTATATTCTCCACGTGTTAGAAAATTGAACTGGGACTCGTATTAAAGATCATGATTGGGCTACGTGCTGATATTTTGGGATTCACAGGGTTGTGTTGTTTTTGAATTTAATTATTTTAAAAATGTATATTTCATACTCAGTCATGTTCATCCATTGTGAGGTAATTTATAGGATCAAAGTTGCCCGTCCTGCAGCAGACCATATATATATATATATATATATATATATATATACATATTATTATTCTATGGATCGGGGTTGCCCGCATGCAGCAGGCCTTATAGGCTTTATTATTATATGGATCGGGGTTGCCCGCTGCAGCAGGCCATATCGGCTTTATATCACGCTTGGGCCGAAAGAGCCCCTCCGGAGTCTGCACACACCCCAGTGAGCGTAGATGATTTTTTATATATATATATATATATATATATATATATTCGGGATGGACTTCCCAGGGCATGGACTTGCCTTACTTATTTATATTGTGGTGAATTTTCCCTAGACATGGATCTTGTCCGTATCATTTACATTTGGGGATAAATTACCCCAGGGCTGGATTGGCCTTATACGGTACTGAGTGACTGACTGTCAGTCGATGTGTATATATATACGGGATGGAATATCCCTGGGCTGCATTGGCCATAAAATAGTACCGAGTGTCCGAACGATTAGTGACCAGTAGTACAGGAGGTCTTTCCAGTGAGATGTCACATTCCTCATATCATGCAGTATTGATCTATTTTGCTTGTACTGAATTTAACTGTTGAACTTGAAAGCATGCCTACATTTCTGTACCATCATTTATGTACTGGACTGTACCTGCGGAGCTCGTCACTACTTTCAGCCCAAAGGTTAGTCTTGTTACTTATTGAATCGATTGTACTCATACTACACTCTGCACCTCGTGTGCAGATCCAGGAGCTTCCGGACACGGCGACTGTTGGACCTCAGTGTGTTACCAGTTGGAGACTATCAAGGTAGCTGCTTGGCATCTGCTGACCCTGTCTCTCTTCCATTCAGTTATTGTACTGTTTTATATTTTCAGACAGTGTTTTATCAGTCAAACTTTGTACTCATTTAGATGCTCATGTACTCAGTGACACCGAGTTTTGGGAGTGTTTATATCTGTATTTGTGAGATTTCTTTCGCTGAATTTAAATATTATGTTTTCAAATTTAGAAGATATGGTGGTTTATTAAGATTGTCGGCTTGCCTAGTATTGAGATATGCGCCATCACGACAGGTGAGATTTTGGATCGTGACAAGGTTAGTATACTTTAAACTCATTTTCTTCCATTTCTAACATCACCCATTAGTTTCTAGCCATAATCTTTGTTCTTCCATGGTAGAAAATAAGGGATTTAGGAAGAATTGGGGTTTCCTACAAATTCAGGATTTAGACATCAATTTGGGGTCGGATTTTGAAACTAATTACATAATCGGGCTCAGGGGTGAATGGGTAAATGGGTTTTGGTCTGAATCTCGAGTTTTGCCCAAGCGAGCCTGGGGTTGACTTTTTTTACTTTTGGTGAAAAGTGTAAAAATCCTAACTTTATGTGTTGTAATTGTTTTCCTTAACATTATTTGATGATATCGAGTCGATTTTGGTCAGATACAATTGGTTTGGAGGCGGATTTTAGATGAAATGCCCCGGTAGAGCTCTGAGTTGATTTCAGAGTGAGGTAAGTGTCAAGGTTAACCTTGACTTGAGGGATTAGGACTCGTTTGCCTATTTTCTATGTGTTTAAATGTTTGGGTACAATGTATATGTGAGGTGATAAATGCTTTTGCGTTGTTGTTGGGTTAAAGTATGCGGGAGGGACTTTGTTCCTTGTAATTTAATGCCTATTTTACTCATGATACCCATGCTTAGATTAGTTTATCTCTTATTTGACCGTTCTTTCCGCATTATGAATTAATTGTGATGGTCGAGTATATTTGAAAGTTGAGTTTTGGCATCTTGGATCCATTATTGAAGTAAGGACTATTATTGCATTATCTATCTCCCAAAATTTTATATTCATTATAAAAGCATGAAGGGTGATGTCGTGTCGTTTATTGGTTCATTTATTGATTATTACTTAGTGAGGAAGAGATTAAAAGCATAAAGAGTGATGTCATGCCGTATTTATCGTTTCATGGTGCAGTTGAGAGTAAAAGCACAAAGGGTGATGCCGTGTCATTATTATCATTTCATGGTAAGGTTGAGAGTAAAAGCATTATGGGTGATGCCGTGCCATCTTTATTCATTATGTTTATCCGTTTTCATTGGTTCATGATTATTTGGCTGTTTTAAGTTGTCATTCTTGTTGTAGTTATCGTATATTATTCCCCTTTCGCATGTCCTCTCCCAATCGTACATATTAAATCTTTATTTGTTACTATGTTGCATATATATCTACGTTTGTACAAGTTTAATTACGTGAGTGTCCTTACATAGCTTCGTCACTACCTCGTTGAGGTTTGGCTCGACACTTACAGAGTAAATTGGGTCAGTTTTACTCATACTACACTCTGCACTTTTTGTGCAGATATTGGTACTAGTCCCAGCTGTACGTGAGGTGCATTAGCTCAGATTATCACATTTGGAGACTCGAGGTAGATCTGCTGGCGTCCGCAGACCTTGAAGTCCCCTTCCTCTTCCCTTATTTACTGTTCATTTCATTCGAAACAATTGTATTTATTTCAGACTCTATTTGTAGAACTTCTAGTAGCTCGTGCACTTGTGACTCTAGATCCGGGTTGTACTTAGATATGTTGGTTAATATGCCACTTCGTACTTCATTTTAGTTTAATTAGTTTAATTATTTGAATTATTTAATAATTGGCTTAAGAATTTCTCAAACATTGGTTTGCCTAGCGAGTGAAATGTTAGGCGCCATCACGGTCTCGAAGGTGGGAATTCCGGGTCGTGACAAGTTGGTATTAGAGCACTAGGTTGCCTATGTTTTACGAGTCACGAGCAGGCATAGTAAATTCTAGAGGATCGGTTTGGAGATTTCTGTACTTATCTTCCATAGGATATAGAGTTTAGGAACAATTTCACTTCTATTCTTCTCGGTCGTGCGATTTTATTCTATCATTGATGATTGAACTCTTCTATTCTTGTTCTCTCACAGATGGCGAGAACACGTACTGCATCTTTAGCTGGACAACAGCTGGAGCCCTCAGTGGCAGCTCCTACGAGGGGCAGAGGTCGAGGCAGAGGTCGCGCCAGAGGCAGAGGCAGAGCTTGTAGACATGTAATTTTGACCATCCCCGAGATTTTACACATTTTAGCATTTAAATCAGACTGTACCTATTGGACCAGTTCAGGTCCCGGAGGGGTTCATTGGCACTCTAGTGCTTGAGGACGCTCTAGTCCGTTTGGTAGGACTTATGGAGAGTGTGGTTCAGGCCTGTACATTTCCGGTGGCACCAGCTGTCTCTCAAGCTAGGGGAGGAGCACAGACTCTCGCTACTCACACTCCGGAGTAGATGGCTCCCCATTATCATACTCCAGCAGCCCCGCCAGTTGGGGTAATTTAACCGGTTGTTGCGGCACAGGCCGGTGATAGTCCCGCCATGTATTCTGAGGCTTTATTGAGATTGGACAAGTTTACTAAGTTCTTTTCAGTTCACTTCATTGGTGCACTTTTTGAGGACCCACATGATTATCTTGACTGCTGCCATGAGGTGTTGCGGAACATGGGTCTAGTTGAGACCAATGATGTCGATTTTGTTGTGTTTCAGATGACGGGTTTCGCCAAGAGGTGGTGGATAGATTATTTGTTGACCAGACCAGCTGGGTCGTCTGCACTTACTTGGGATCAGTTCGCACAGCTATTTCTAGAGTAGTTCATCCCTATCACAATGAGAGAGGATTACCGTAGGTAGTTTGAGCATCTCTAGTAAGGCAGTATGACTGTTACTCAGTACGAGACCCGTTTTGTGGATATAACTCGTCATGCCCTTATCTTGCTTCCTACTGAGAGGGAGAGGGTGAGGAGATTTATTGATGGACTCACTTACACTATCAGGCTACAAATGGCCAAGGAGATCGGGGTGATATTTCCTTTCAGACGGCTGCAAATGTTGCTAGGCGGATCGAGATGGTTCTTGCTCAGTAGAGGAGGCAGGGGTCTGATAAGATGCCTCGTCATTTCGGTGGGTTCAGTGGTGCCTTGTCTGGAGGAAGGGGTACATTTGGTAGAGGCTATCCTCCCAGGCCATTTTAGTCAGCGCTCCAGACATCTCATAGTGCATCAGGGAGTCACGGCCCTTATATGTCTCATCCCGACCAACTAGCCTATAGTACATCACTAGCTCCTATTAGTGGACCTCCACTCCAGAGCTTTCAGGGTGGTTACCCAGGTCGACAGGACCAATTCCAGGGTTATCAGTCATAGCAGCCGATGGCATGTTATAAGTCTGGTGATCCGAGGCACATTGCTAGATTTTTCCCACGGGCACCGGGCAACACACAACAGCAGGGTTCTTGTGCCATGGTTCCGGCACCGATTGCTCCACCGCCCGCTCACCCTGCTAGGGGCAGGGGTCAGGCAGCCAGAGTTGGAGGTCAAGCCGTTAGAAGTGGAGTCCATATAATTAGAGGCCGTCCCCGGGATGTGGTTCAGAGTGGTGGGGATCAACACCGATGTTATGCTTTCCCAGCAAGGCTTGAGGCTGAGTTATTTGACGTTGTTGTCACAGGTATTGTTCTAGTTTGCCATAGAGATGCTTCAGTTCTATTTGATCCGAGCTCTATTTATTCCTACGTATCATCCTATTTTGCTTCATATCTGGTTGTGCCTTGTGATTCTTTGAGTTCTCCTGTGTACGTGTCCACGCATGTGGGAGATTCTATTGTTATAGATCGTGTCTATCGTTCGTGTGTGGTTACTATTAGGAGTCTTGAGACTAGCGTAGATCTCCTACTTCTTGATATGGTAGATTTTGATATCATCTTAGGTATGGACTGGCTGTCACCTTATCATGCTATATTGGATTGTCACGCCAAGACGGTGACCTTACCTTTATTGGGGTTGCCTTGATTAGAGTGGATGAGGACTCCTGGCCAATCTACCAACAGGGTTTTCTCTTATGTGAAGGTTCGATGTAAGGTCGAGAAGGGGTGTCTAGCTTATTTGGCTTATATTCGAGATTCTAGTGTGGAGGTTCCTTTCATGGATTCAGTGCCAGTTATTCGTGAGTTTCTAGAGATGTTTCTTGCAGATCTGTCAGGGATGCCACCCGACAGAGATTTTGACTTCTGTATTGATTTGGCTTCTGGAACTCAACCCATTTCTATTCTGCCATACCGTATGGCCCCGCCAGAGTTGAAAGAATTAAAGAAGAAGTTGCAAGATTTGCTTGATAAGGGTTTCATTAGACATAGTGTCTCGCCCTGGGGTGCGCACGTGTTGTTCGTGAAGAAGAAAGATGGATCGATGAGGATGTGCATAGATTATCGACAGTTGAACAAAGTCACCATCAAGAACAAGTATCCATTGCCGAGGATTGGTGATTTATTTGATTAGCTTCAGGGTTCCAAGGCGTTTTCAAAGATTAATTTGAGGTCTGGCTACCATCAGTTGATGATTAGGGCATCTGATGTCGCTCAGACCCTTTGAGATCCTTGAGAGAGTGGGTGAGGTGACCTATAGCCTCGCATTGCCACCTAGTTTATCAGTAGTCCATCCAGTGTTCCATGTGTCTATGCTCCAAAAGTATCACGGTGATCCATCCCATGTGTTAGATTTCAGCTTAGTCAAATTGGACAAGGATTCTCCTTATGAGGAGGAGCCGGTGGCTATTCTAGCCCGGCAGGTCCGACAATTGAGGTCAAAGAATTATCCTTCAGTTCGAGCGTAGTGGAGAGGTTAGCCGATCGAGATAGCCACTTGGTAGTCCGAGTCTAACATGTGGAGTAGATATCCACACCTTTTCACTAGTCCAGGTACTTTTCTATGTCCGTTCGAGGATGAACGCTTGTTTTAGAGGTGGAGAATGTGATGACCCGATAGGTCATCTAGAGTTTTAACCCTTAATTATGTGTTTTAAATATCTCTTTTTAGCTCCTCGATTTGCGTGCATAGTTCGTGTCTTCTTACGAAAGGGTTTTATGTGAAAAACTGATTAAAGTGTGAAATTGTACCTTAAAACTCATTTGAGTTGACTTCGGTCAACGTTTCGATCAAACGGACCCGAATTCATGTTTTGACGGTCCCGGTAGGTCAGTATCATGATTTGGGACTTGGGCTTATTCCCGGATTTGAATTCAGAGGTCTCTAACTTGATTTATCAGAATTTGTTGAAAATTTGAAGTTTAAAGGTTTAAAGAATTTATAAATTTGACCGAAGTTTGATTTTATTACTACAGGGTCCGGATTTTGGTTCCAGAGCTTGGTATAGGTTCATTACTGTATTTATAATTTGTCTACAAAATTTGGTGCAAAACGGAGTTGATTTGATCTAATTCGGACGTCCGGTAGTTAAAATGAAAGTTCTTGAGTTTTATTGAAAATTTCATTCATCATGGTGTCCGATTCATAGTTCTAAGTATTATTTTAGTATTTTGATCATGTGAGCAAGTTGGTATAATATTTTCGGACTTGTGTGCATATTTAGTTTGGAGCTCTGAGGGCTCGGGTGAGTTTCGGATAGGCTACGGATGTTTCGGACTTAGAAAATTCTAGTTTTCTTTAGCTTCTATTGTCATCTTGTGATTTCTTTATCTTCTAGTCCCCTTTCGCATGTCCCCTCCCAATCGTACATATTAAATCTTTATTTGTTACTATGTTGCACATATATCTACGTTTGTACAGGTTTCATCACAATATATCTTTGTTTGTATATGTTTAATTACGTGAGTGTCCTGTCATAGCCTCGTCACTACCTCATCGAGGTTAGGCTCGGTACTTACGGTGTACATTGGGTCGGTTCTACTCATACTACACTCTGTACTTCTTGTGCAGATTTTGGTACTAGTCCCAATTGTACGCGAGGTACATCAGCTCGGATTATCACATTTGGAGACTCGAGGTAGATCTCCTGGCGTCCACAGACCTTCAAGTCTCCTTCCTCTTCCCTTATTTACTGTTCATTTCATTCGAAAAAGTTGTATTTATTTCATACTCTATTTGTAGAACTTCTAGTAGCTCGTGTACTTGTGACTCTAGATCTGAGTTGTACTTAGATATGTTGGTTATTATGCCACTTCGTACTTCATTTTAGCTTCATTTCTGTTTAATTGGTTTAATTAATTGAATTATTTAAAAATTGGCTTAAGCATTTCTCTAACGATGGCTTGCCTAACAAGTGAAATGTTAGGCGCCATCATGGTCCCGAAGGTGGGAATTCCGGGTCGTGACACTCAATCAATCCAAAGATAGCCTAATTCATTTTCCAAATCAGCATTTTTCTAGGATTTCGCCTTGACCAACAATAGAGACAAGTTCTAGTTATTGATCGTCTTGATTCTCATATTTCTTAATCTTTTCAAATATCAGAGATTCATTACAATAGAGTATTTACATTTGCAAATATAGAGGTATAAAGTTAGAAGTTAACAAAAATAATTCCAATGGATTTGAAATGCTCAAAATTATGTCCAAAATTTAATGATAGATATTGATGTGTAAGCTGTTTCCGAAGGTGCCATATTTATTTTTTCAAATAAAGAACCTTTCTGTTAGATAGCAATAAGGTGTTAACAAAAGAACAAAACAAAGTGCCAGGAACAGAACACATTTAATGGCATTATTCACTAAAAACAACAAAACAGAGTACCATATAGAAACAACAAAATATTTTAACATGCATTCATATAGAAGCTAAAATAGGAACATAACAAATTATAAGAGCAAAACTTTGTTTGTTATAGGAGTAAAAATAGGAAGGCCTATAATGCCTTCCTATAATGGCACTATAAGAACAAACTGAAGTAACTTGAAGTCTCCAAAGTAGCAACATAATGCACTAATATCGAGACTGATAGGATGTACTTGGATCTGCACAAAATATGTGCAGAATCGTAATATGAGTATACCACAACGGTAGCCAGTAAGTGCCAAGCCTAACCTCGGTAGAGTAGTGACGAGGTCAGGTCAAGACCCTACTGGAGATAATAAGAAACAAGACAGAAGATATAATGATATAATGAAAATGATAGGGAAGTGAACAATAAAGAATTTATGGGAAATTGCAACACGGAATCAAGGAAAGCTAATACAACACGAAAGGAAAAACAAGAATTTTACATGTTAAGGAAGCAAGAACCAAACAACACAACAAATAAAGAATATCAACAGGGGCACTCCCGAGGTACCGCCTCGTAGTCCCAAATCATAAAAACAATTCACTGTCTTTCCTTATATCACTGCGGGAGCCTATAAATTCTATATCATACTATTTAATTAATGCAATATTATGATTTCAAAATACTAAAATAAGTACTTAAGTTGATCAATCACTGTTGGCTTGCCTGACGGCGGTATTAGGCGCCATCACGACCTTTAGTGGATTTTGGGCCGTGACAAATCTAGTCAAAATAATTTCATACTATAAATATAACTATAGGAAACTAATTTAATTAATGAAATTATGACTTTAGCAAAGAATTGAAAAATCGCTCCAAAAAGCCGACTCGCGCCCACGTTTCGGAACCCGACAAAAATTTTAAAATTCGAACACCCATTCAATATAGAGTCCAAAATTACACAAATACGATACCAAAATCTCGCTCAAATCCCCAAACTTCGGCCTAAGAAGTTTCCTCCAATTTTTCCCAAATTTTCAATCCAAATCCCTAAATAAATGGTAAAATCAATGATAGATTAAAGGAATTAAATCAAAAACGAGTTAAGAACTCTTAACCCAACTATTCCTCTGAAAATCCCTCAAAAGCTCACCTTAATCCGAGCTCTCAAAGTCCAAATGTGAAATAAGAGAGTGAACCCTCGTTTTTGAAATTAAGTCTGCTGCATATTTGTTTACACATCGCGATCGCGTAAATCCTCCCGCGATCGTATAAGACAAATCTCTGTCCAGCTTAACTTTAACCCTTCACGATCGCGCAAAGGCACACGCGAACGCGGATAACAACACTGCCACAATATCGCATTCGTATCACAGGCTATGCGATCGCGTAGCCCAACTGCCTCATGCCCCAGCTTCGCCAATTCTTCTACACGAACGCGAACTCCTCCACTCGTTCACGATTAACTGTAAACCAAACCTCTGTGATCGCATCCTTCTCTCTGCGAACGCGTAGAGTAAAAACCTTCAGACCATTAAAACCCCTTCACGATCGCGGTTCAAACCACGTGATCACATAGAAGGAAACCAGAAGCACCAGATTCAGAAATCCTAAATTTTCCGAAATGCGCTGAACATGGTCCAAATCACACCCGAGGCCCCCGGGACCTCAACCAAATATACCAATAAGTCCTAAAATACGATACGAACTTAGTCAAGGCCTGAAATTACATCAAACAACAACTAAAACACGAATCGCTCTGCAATTCAAGCCTAAGAACTTATAGATTTGTAACTTCTACATCCGATTTTGAACTCTATCAAATCAAGTCCAATTGACCTCAAATTTTGTACGCAAGTCATACATGACATTACGGACCTACTCCAATTTCCGGAATCAGAATCCGACCCCGATACCAAAAAGTTCACTCCCGATCAAACATTCCAAAATCTTCCAACTTTCGCCAATTAACGCTGAAATGATCTACAGACCACCAAATTAATATCCGGACATGCTCCTAAGACCAAAATCACCCCACAGAGCTTTTGGATCCTCCAAAACTTGATTCCGATGTGTTCTTCACACAATTCAAATTACGATTAACTCCTATGACTTAAACTTCCAATTTTGGGACTATGTGTTCCATTTCACTTCGAAACGCACCCGAACCTGACACCAAGCGCTTCGGCAAGTCACATAACCACAAAATAAAATAATAGGAGGAATAATAGGCGATCGGGGATAATACTCTCAAAACGACCGGCCGGGTCATTACATCCTCCCCCTCTTAAAACAAACATTCTTCCATGAATGAGTATAGAGACATACCTGAAGTGGTGAAAAGATGAGGATAATGGCTACACATATCATGCTCGATCTCCCAAGTTGCCTCTTCGACTGGCTGACCCCTCCAATGGACATTAACTGAACAATGTTCTTCGACCCCAAATTTCGAACCTGCCTGTCCAAAATGGACACCCGCTCCTCAACAAAAGATAGATCCTTGTCCAACTGGACTGTGCTGTAGTCTAACACATGAGACAGATCGCCGTGATACTTCTGGAGCATAGAAACATGGAACACTGTGTTACACCCTATATTTTTGTACGTAAAAATGCGTCGTAAGCAAACTAATGTAGGACAAAAAATGAGATAATATTTAAAAGTATATAAAGTAAGTTAATCATGTTACCTATGAGGTTACAAATATTGAAGATCATGAACAACAAGTACAAAGAGGGTTGGACAGTTCAGAAGCTAAAGCAATTGTATAAAACAATATTTCGTCGAAAGTCGACAAGTTGGGAATGTTATAACATGTACCTTTGGGGTGAGACTAGGGTGATTAACATGATAAGGAGATTATGTTATGATTTATATTAGTCGTATGACATCCGTGTGTTATGTTTTAATGTCAAGCGAGTTGTGGAACAAAAGTCGATGAAAGTCATCACAAGTTACACTCATAAGTTTTACTGAAACTTTGGGTCAAATGTAACTGCGATTTTCTCCCAATATACTTAGAGTTATGGGGTGTTGCACCCATCAAATTGAAGATCTATGAGTATATTTTCCAACGCATTAAACCGTTTGTCAATACGACATTGGAGTAGAAAGATATGGGCATTTTTGCGATACTGCACAAGCTGCTAGGTGACAAGTAGGTGTGTCACCTACTTGCTTAAATGAAAGCCCAAAAATGGACCATTTCGGGTCGTCCAAAGAGGCCTTTTAAAGGCCCATTTTCTTCATATATTAGACTTAAAATAGAGCATAATAACCAGACATAAGCTCTGCAAAGAATCCTCCCAAAAATTTCCCACAAACCCTAATTGATTTTCTCTCCCTTTCAAGTTCTAATTAGAGGTAAAACCTAAAGTTTGAAGGACCAAGATAGGAGCTGAGTTATCCAAAAAATAAGGTGAGTTTACTGCTCTCTTTCATCCATTTGTTCTTCTATAAATTCATGGCAAGTCGTTCTATACTTGTAAGAACTCACGGGACGGTGATCGGAAGCCGTGAGTTCGAGTTATTCACTTGTAGCAGACTGTTTTGTGGACTGTTTTGTGTTGCTGTTGGGCTGCGTGTTTTACTACTGTTTTGTGGAGTTTTGGAGGAGGAAGGGGGTTTATAAACACCATATAAATGTAGGGTGGTTGGCTGGTCATTCGTCATAACATTTTCGGGTCGTTTGACACTACTACGGTGGTCGTTTTGTGTACGAAGAGATTGGGGTGTGTTGGGCTATTTTGTAGTATTTGATGGTGTATATAGGGCTGAAAAATGATGTATATATGTTGTTATTGTTCTGTTCTTGTATTGTTGGTGTTATCTTGAATTTGGAGGAAGTAAGGATTATAGGGGAGATGCTGCCCGTTTTAATACAAAATAAGTTTGTCGTTCGTTATGCGATAGTTGTACCTTTCGTAACTTAACGATAGTATTATTATCATTCTTGTAGATTAAGGTGCGAAGAGGTGAGTTCAACTTGGTGATTGGAAAGATTGTGATAAGGTATGTTAAGGCTAATCCCTTCCTTCATTTTGGCATGATCTCGTAGCTACATGTGTTAATAATGAGACATAAAGAGAAGTTCGTATTCATGAATTTATTCACATTATTCTAGTCTCATAAGTTACAATATTATTCCTTATCGAGACTTCATATTCAGTTTAGTTTTGTCTTTATTCAGTCAAGAGAGCAGAGGGTCTATATATATATATATATATATATATATCTATATATATACAGTATTACACTATTTTCACCACCATCGAGCTATAATCGGTGGGCAGGCCCCTATTGGGCAACCTCTGATCAGATGGTAAGTTATATATACCGAGCCTACTGTGGCCGAGCACCTATGAGCGAGCCCAGGATGGCCGAGATACAGAGCCCAGTATGGCCGAGCGCCTATGAGCGAGCCTACTACGGCCGAGCATTTACACGTACCGAGCCTTATAGGGCCGGACATTTATTTTACTTACTATATTGAAGGAGTTTAGTCACTATCAGCAGGTAAGTATATCACCAGATCATCTTTGACTCCCAGTTACTTCCAGTTATTATATTATCAGTTCAGTTTCGATTTTCAGTTATGTTATTGCCTTACATACTCGGTACATTATTTCGTACTGACGTCCCTTTTCCGGGGACGCTGCATTTCATGCATGCAGGTTCAGATAGACAGACGAGTAGACCTCCTCAGTAGGTGTTTCCAGAGTTTAGCCTGATCGGTAAGCTCCACGTCTTTCGGAGTTGCCAGGTCTAGAGTTTTGTGTACATCTTATGTATATCTGTATATATGTTATGGGTAGGTCGGGGCCCTGTTTCGATCACAGTACATCTATCAATAGAGGCTTGTAGACATATCCTGTTGGTTAGTGCAGTATGTTGGGTTTGTAGGCCTGGTATGTATATTTGATGGTTTGTCAGCTGTAGTAGCTATGACGGCCTTGTCGGCCTAACTTTATATTGATGTTTAGTTAGCGCTAGTTTCCATTCAGTTTTATATTTTGCTTCACAAATTGTCTTGCAAGGTGGCCCCATGGCCAAAGTATGACATTATATGTTCAGAGTCCCTTAGTCGCAATTTGGTACGCCAGGTTAGGTGAGGCACCGGGTGCTTGTCTCGCTCCTAGGTTCGGGGCGTGACAAACTTGGTATCAGAGCAGTTCTGTCCTAGGAAGTCTACAAGCCGTGTCTAGTAGGGTCTTGTTTATAGATGTGTTGTGCACCACATTATATAAGCAGGGAACTACAGGGCATTTAGGAGTTGGTTACCCTTCTTTGAAATCTAAATCGTGCTATAGAACTGAGTTATAGGAAATTTGAATTAAACTTATGTGTTGGTGTTTGCATGCACAGATGACGGTGACTAGGAAGACTACGGCTAGCCAGAGGAGAGATACAGCAGCAGGTGAGGGGACCAGCAGGGTACCCCCAGTAGATGGGGCCCAGTCTGAGGCTCAAGGTGAGACCCCTACTCAGCCATTACCGGCTCCTCCACCAACTACGGAGATTCCTAGGGAAACCGCACATCCAGTTCCCCCTCCACTTCTATCAGATCAGGACTTAAGGAGTGCGGTGCATTTGTTGACATAGTTGGTAGCTACCCAGCAACAGGCTAGGGCATCAGCTAGTGCAGGAACTTTTGAGGGGTCTGGGAGTTCAAGGGTCCGAGAGTTTATTGCTTTGAGTTCCCCAGAGTTCACGGGGACAGATCAGAGGGAGGACCCGCAGGATTTCATAGATCAGCTTCACGGGATCTTTCGTGTTATGCATGCCACGGAGAAAGAGGCAGTTGAGCTAGCAGCTTTTCAACTCCGAGATATAGCCATCCTTTGGTATGAGGGATGGGAGAGGTCCAGGGGACGTGATGCACCTCCAGCTATTTGGGAGAATTTTTCAGATGCCTTCCTTGACCAGTACTTACCATGGGAGATCCGACAGGCTCGAGTCGATCAGTTTCTAGCCTTCAAGCAGGGTAATATGAGTGTTCGAGAGTATAGTCTCCGTTTTGACTCATTGGCCAGATATGCACCATCCATAGTTGCTACTATGCGGGACAGGATTCACAGGTTTATAGCAGGGTTAGCCCCAGAGTTAACCGAGGCATGTGCCACCGCTGCATTGCAGGATATTATGGATATCTCCCGGATTCAGGCATTCGCCCAGAATATAGAAAGGGGTAGGCGTCGGCAGCAGGGTACAGAGAGGGTTGAGCAAGGGCAACGTAAGAGGGTGAGATTTCCCAGGTCTCAGGAGCAATATCAGGGTAGTCATAGGACCCAGTACTTCGGACGGCCACCTAGGCCTCTGCCACCTCAGTTACAAGGTTACAGGTATGACCGCTATACTCAGTCAGGACCAGGTGAGAGCTCACGGGCATCGGGTTTGCAGCGACAGCGAGGATCTGCGCAGACATGGTCATTTCCTCCACGGTGTGACATCTGTGGTAGAGGACACTTGGGCCAATGCCGAGCAGGTTCTGATGCTTGTTATATATGTGGGCGTCCGGGGCATATGATGCGAGATTTCCCAAATAGAGATTCGGGGGGAATGGCACAACCAGCGAGTTCAGCAACAGGATCATCTATGTCCGTGCATCCTTCAGGGCGTGAGTCTCAGTCTTCGGCTGGTAGAGGTCGGGGCAGAGGTAGAGGTTCTAGTTCAAGTGGTAATCAGAACCGTATCTATGCTTTAGCAGGTCGACTGGACCAGGAGTCTTCACCAGACATTGTGACAGGTATATTAACCATTTGCTCTCACGATGCTTATGCTTTGATAGACCCAGGATCTACTTTATCGTATATTACCCCATTTGTCGCGAGGAAGTTTGGTATAGTGCCTGAAATACTAAGTGATCCTTTTGCGGTATCTACACCGGTCGGAGAATCGATTATTGCTAGACGGGTTTACCGAGGTTGTACGGTGACAATTTGTAGTCGTCAGACCTCAGCTGACCTAGTTGAGCTAGAGATGATGGATTTTGATGCTATCATGGGCATGGACTGGTTGGCAGCTTGCTATGCCACAGTTGATTGCCGAGCAAAGGCAGCCAGATTTCAATTTCCGGGTGAGCCAGTCCTTTAATGGGTAGGTAATACACCAACACCCAGAGGTAGGTTTATTTCCTATCTGAAGGCGAGGAAAATGATCGCAAAAGGGTGCATTTATCATATTGTGCGAGTTAGAGATGCAGATGCTGAGATACCTACACTTCAGTCTATTCCCGTAGTCAAAGAGTATGCAGATGTGTTTCCAGATGAGCTTCCAGGTATTCCTCCAGAGCGAGAGATTGATTTTAGCATCGATTTGCTTCCAGGAACTCAACCAATATCCGTCCCTTCGTATAGAATGGCACCTGGCGAATTGAAGGAGTTGAAGGAGCAGTTAAAAGATTTATTGGAGAAAGGTTACACCAGGCCCAGTACCTCACCTTGGGGTGCACCAGTACTATTTGTGCGGAAGAAAGACGGCTCGCTGAGGATGTGTATCGATTATAGGTAGCTGAACAAGGTAACTATTAAGAATAAGTATCCACTTCCAAGGATCGATGACTTGTTTGATCAGTTGCAGGGGGTTAGATGCTTTTCAAAGATAGATTTGAGGTCGGGGTACCACCAGGTCAGAGTTTGGGAAAAAGATATTCTGAAGACAGCCTTCCGGACCCGATATGGCCACTTCGAGTTCCTTGTCATGTCCTTCGGGTTGACTAATGCACCTGCTGTATTTATGGACTTGATGAATAGCCTATTCTGGCCATTTTTAGATCTGTTCGTGATAGTATTTATTGATGATATTCTGGTTTATTCCCGTTCAGAGGATGAGCATGCGGACCACCTGCGAGCGGTACTCCAAACCATCCGTGATCGTAAGTTGTATGCTAAGTTTTCTAAATGTGAGTTCTGGTTGAAGTCTGTAGCATTCTTGGGGCATATTGTATCGGATGAAGGGATAAAGGTAGACACTCAGAAGATTGAGGCCGTGAAATCTTGGCCTAGACCTACCACTCCGACAGAGGTTCGTAGCTTTCTAGGCTTAGCAGGATACTATCGGAGGTTCGTAGAGGGTTTTTCTTCCCTTTCGGCACCATTGACGAAGTTGACATAGAAAGAAACTAAGTTTCAATGGACAGAGGCTTACGAGCGGAGTTTCCAAGAGCTTAAGAACATGTTGACCTCAGCTCCAGTTCTAACACTTCCAGAGGGTCTAGAGGGTTATGCCGTGTATTGTGATGCATCAGGTGTCGGGTTAGGATGTGTCCTGATGCAACACGGGAAGGTAATTGCGTATGCTTCAAGGCAGTTGAGGAAGCACGAGAGGAATTATCTGACCCACGACCTCGAGTTAGCTGCGGTTGTCCATGCACTTAAGATATGGCGGCATTATTTATATGGTGTTCATGTTGATGTATTTACTGATCATAAAAGCCTACAATATATCTTCAATCAGAAAGAGTTGAATTTGCGACAGAGGCGATGGCTTGAGTTATTGAAAGATTACGATGTTAACATTCTCTACCATCCAGGGAAAGCTAATGTTGTAGCAGATGCCTTAAGTCGCCGATCTATGGGTAGCTTAGCACATGTAGAGCCCAAGAAAAGACAATTAGCTAAAGAGATTCATCAATTGTCTTCATTGGGGGTTCGGTTAGTAGATTCTGAGGATGGTGGAGTTGTACTCCAAAACACTACAAAATCATCCCTCATAGCGGAAGTCAAGGAAAGGCAGTACGAGGACCCAGAGATGGTCGGGCTGAGAGAGCGAGTTCCACAGCAGAAGAAGCCACTGTTAGAGCTAAAGAGAGATGGGGTTCTCAGATATAGGGGTCGTTTGTGTGTTCCAGATGTAGCAGGGCTACGAGACAGGATTATGTCAGAGGCACATTATTCATGGTATTCCATCCATCCTGGGTCGATGAAGATGTATCATGACATTAAGGATGTGTACTGGTGGAATGATATGAAGAAGAACATTGCTGAGTCTGTCGCCCAATGTACTAGTTGCCAGCAAGTGAAGGTAGAGCACCAGAAGCCTGGAAGGCTAATGCAGACTATAGAGATCCCGACATGGAAATAGGAGGCGATAAACATGGACTTTATCACGGGTTTACCTCGTTCTAATCATAAGTTCGATTCCATATGGGTGATAGTCGATAGGCTCACGAAATCAGCTCACTTCCTACCGGTCAGATCTACATATACAGCAGAAGATTATGCAAAGTTATATATTAAGGAGATAGTGCGGCTACACGGAGTACCAGTTTCTATTATATCTGACAGTGGGGCTCAGTTTACAGCACATTATTGGAGGTCATTTCAGAGAGGTCTAGGGACTCAGGTGAATCTCAGCACAGCTTTTCATCCATAGACTGATGGACAAGCCGAGCGCACAATTCAGACGCTCGAGGATATGTTACGAGTATGTGTGTTGGATTTTAAAAGAAGTTGGGATGAACATCTACCTCTTGTCGAGTTTGCATATAATAACAGTTACCACTCCAGTATTCAGATGGCTCCGTACGAGGCTTTGTATGGGCGTAAGTGCAGATCTCCTATAGGGTGGTTTGATGTTGGGGAATCTGGGTTATATGGGCCAGACCTGGTTCAACAGGCCATAGAGAAAGTAAAGCTTATCCGGGAGCGACTGTTGACAGCTCAGAGTCGTCAGAAGTCATATTCTGACGTGCGGCGACGAGACTTAGAGTTCAGGATTAACGACTGGGTATTCTTAAAGGTATCACCTATGAAGGGCGTGATGAGGTTTGGCAAGAAAGGCAAGCTTAGCCCACGGTATATTGGGCCTTATAGGATCATTCGGAGAGTGGGCCAAGTAGCTTATGAGTTAGAGTTGCCCTCAGAATTGGAGTCTGTCCATCCGGATTTTTACGTATCTATGCTACGAAAGTGCATTGGCGATCCTACCCGAGTGGTGCCCACGGATGATGTACAGATTACAGAGGACTTGTCATACGAGGAAATTCCAGTTGCCATCCTAGACCGACAAATCCACAATCTACGAAATAAGGAGGTAGCTTCCGTAAAGGTTTTATGGAGGAGCAAGAATGTAGAAGAGATGACGTGGGAATCGGAGGAAGAAATAAAGTCTAAATACCCCCACATATTTCAAACTGAAGATATGGTTCGAGATGGGACGCTACAACATAGCTCTATGTAGGCTAGCAGGTCATCAGGTAAGCTTTTATTTTTCACTTTCAATATTTATGATTTACGGTCGGTGAGGCAAATTGCTGCTATTTATAAAGATTGGCCATGTGTGGCATGCATAGTATGTTTCTGGCTATGTGCAGGTTGGTTTTAACCTAGTGTACGAAGGATACTTTGGCAAAATTTTCCAAAGTCTCTAAGAGTAAACATTCGAGGACGAATGTTCCCAAGGGGGGAGTGATGTTACACCCTATATTTTTGTACGTAAAAATGCGTCGTAAGCAAACTAATGTAGGACCAAAAATGAGATAATATTTAAAAGTATATAAAGTAAGTTAATCATGTTACCTATGAGGTTACAAATATTTAAGATCATGAACAACAAGTACAAAGAGGGTTGGACAGTTCAGAAGCTAAAGCAATTGTATAAAACAATGTTTCGTCGAAAGTCGACAAGTTGGGAATGTTATAACATGTACCTTTGGGGTGAGACTAGGGTGATTAACATGATAAGGAAATTATATTATGATTTATATTAGTCGTATGACATCCGTGTGTTATGTTTTAATGTCAAGCGAGTTGTGGAACAAAAGTCGATGAAAGTCATCACAAGTTACACTCATAAATTTTACTGAAACTTTGGGTCAAATGTAACTGTGATTTTCTCCCAATATACTTAGAGTTATGGGGTGTTCCACCCATAATATTAAAGATCTATGAGTATATTTTCCAACGCATTAAACCGTTTGTCAATACGACATTGGAGTAGAAAGATATGGGCATTTTTGCGATACTGCGCAAGCTGCTAGGTGACAAGTAGGTGTGTCACCTACTTGCTTAAATGAAAGCCCAAAAATGGACCATTTCGGGTCGTCCAAAGAGGCCTTTTAAAGGCCCATTTTCTTCATATATTAGACTTAAAATAGAGCTTAATAACCAGACATAAGCTCTGCAAAGAATCCTCCCAAAATTTCCCACAAACCCTAATTGATTTTCTCTCCCTTTCAAGTTCTAATTAGAGGTAAAACCTAAAGTTTGAAGGACCAAGATAGGAGCTGAGTTATCCAACAAATAAGGTGAGTTTACTGCTCTCTTTCATCCATTTGTTCTTCTATAAATTCATGGCAAGTCGTTCTATACTTGTAAGAACTCACGGGACGGTGATCGGAAGCCGTGAGTTCGAGTTATTTACTTGTAGCGGACTGTTTTGTGGACTGTTTTGTGTTGCTGTTGGGCTGCGTGTTTTACTACTATTTTGTGGAGTTTTGGAGGAGGAAGGGGGTTTATAAACACCATATAAATGTAGGGTGGTTGGCTGGTCATTCATCATAACATTTTCGGGTCGTTTGACACTACTACGGTGGTCGTTTTGTGTACGAAGAGATTGGGGTGTGTTGGGCTGTTTTGTAGTATTTGATGGTGTATATAGGGCTGAAAAATGATGTATATATGTTGTTATTGTTCTGTTCTTGTATTGTTGGTGTTATCTTGAATTTGGAGGAAGTAAGGATTATAGGGGAGATGCTGCCCGTTTTAATACAAAATAAGTTTGTCGTTCGTTGTGCGATAGTTGTACCTTTCGTAACTTAACGATAGTATTATTATCATTCTTGTAGATTAAGGTGCGAAGAGGTGAGTTCAACTTGGTGATTGGAAAGATTGTGATAAGGTATGTTAAGGCTAATCCCTTCCTTCATTTTGGCATGATCTCGTAGCTACATGTGTTAATAATGAGACATAAAGAGAAGTTCGTATTCATGAATTTATTCACATTATTCTAGTCTCATAAGTTACAATATTATTCCTTATCGAGACTTCATATTCAGTTTAGTTTTGTCTTTATTCAGTCAAGAGAGCAGAGGGTCTATATATATATATATACACAATATTATAGTATTTGCACCACCATCGAGCTATAATCGGCGGGCAGGCCCCTATTGGGCAACCTCTGATCAGATGGTAAGTTATATATACTGAGCCTACTGTGGCCGAGCGCCTATGAGCGAGCCCAGGATGGCCGAGATACAGAGCCCAGTATGGCCGAGCGCCTATGAGCGAGCCTACTACGGCCGAGCATTTACACGTACCGAGCCTTATAGGGCCGGACATTTATTTTACTTACTATATTGAAGGAGTTTAGTCACTATCAGCAGGTAAGTATATCACCAAATCATCTTTGACTCCCAGTTACTTCCAGTTATTATATTATCAGTTCAGTTTCGATTTTCAGTTATGTTATTGCCTTACATACTCGGTACATTATTTCGTACTGACGTCCCTTTTCCGGGGACGCTGCATTTCATGCATGCAGGTTCAGATAGACAGACGAGTAGACCTCCTCAGTAGGTGTTTCCAGAGTTTAGCCTGATCGGTAAGCTCCACGTCTTTCGGAGTTGCCAGGTCTAGAGTTTTGTGTACATCTTATGTATATCTGTATATATGTTATGGGTAGGTCGGGGCCCTGTTCCGATCATAGTACATCTATCAATAGAGGCTTGTAGACATATCCTGTTGGTTAGTGCAGTATGTTGGGTTTGTAGGCCTGGTATGTATATTTGATGGTTTGTCAGCTGTAGTAGCTATGACGGCCTTGTCGGCCTAGCTTTATATTGATGTTTAGTTAGCGCTAGTTTCCATTCAGTTTTATATTTTGCTTCGCAAATTGTCTTGCAAGGTGGCCCCATGGCCAAAGTATGACATTATATGTTCAGAGTCCCTTAGTCGCAATTTGGTACGCCAGGTTAGGTGAGGCACCGGGTGCTTGTCTCGCTCCTAGGTTCGGGGCGTGACACACTGGATGTACTGCAGCTAGACTAGCTGGTAGTGCAAGTCTTTAGGCCACATCTCCAACCGTCTCAAGAATCTCAAGAGGCCAGATATACCTAGGGCTCAGCTTGCCTTCTTCCCGAACCTCATAACACCCTTCATTGGCGACATGCAGAACAAGACCCACTCCCCAACCACGAATGCAACATCGCGAACCTTCCGATTTGCATAACCCTTATGTCTGGATTGGGCTGTATGAAGTCGATCCTAAATCAATTTAACCTTTTCCAAAGCATCCTGAACCAAGTCTGTACCCAATAGCCTAGCCTCACCCCGCTTAAACCAACCTACTAAAGACCGGCACTGCCTACCATACAAGGCCTCATACGAGGCCATATGAATGCTCGACTGATAACTATTATTTTAGGAAAACTCTGCAAGCGGAAAGAACTGATCCCAAGTACCCCCAAACTCCATCACATACGCACAAAGCATATCTTCCAATATCTTAATAGTGCACTAGGATTGTCCGTCCGTCTGAGGGTGAAATGTTATACTCAACTCCACCCGAGTACCCAACTCCTGTTGTACTGCTCTCTAGAACTGCAATGTAAACTGAGTACCTCGGTCCAAAATGATAGATACTGGCACACCATGAAGCCTGACAATCTTGCAAATGTAAACCTGAGCCAGCTGCTATGAAGAGTAAGTTGTCACCACTGGAATGAAATGAGCTTACTTGGTCAATCTATCCACAATCACCCAAACTGCATCAAACTTCCTCTAAATTTGTAGGAGCCCAACAACAAAGTCCATAGTAATCCGGTCCCATTTCCACTCCGGAATATCTAGCTTCTGAAGTAATCCACTTGGCCACCGATGCTCATACCTCCTGGCAATTTAGGCACCGAGATACATACTCTACTATGTCATTCTTTATTATCCTCCACCAATAATGCTACCTCAGGTCCTGATCCATCTTTGCAGTACCTAGATAAATGGAGTGCCACGAACTGTGAGCCTCCTGGAGAATCAACTCACACAAGCCATCTACATTGGGCACACATAGCCTACCCTGCATCCGTAATATATTGTCATCTCTAATAGTAACCTCCTTGGCATCACCGTGCTGAATCGTGTCCTTGAGGACAAGCAGATGGGGGTCATCATACTGACGTTCTTTGATACGATCATAAAGAGAAGACCGAGAAATCACATAAGCCAAAACTCGGCTCGACTTAGAAACATCCAATCTACAAACTGGTTGGTCAAGGCCTGAACATCCAAGGCTAATGGCCTCTCTGCTACCGGTAGATATGCTAAACTCCCCAAACTCTCCACCTTGTGACTCAAGGCATCGGCCACCACATTGGCCTTCCTAGGATGATATAGAATGGTGATATCATAGTCCTTAAGCAACTCTAACCACCTTCATTGTCGCAAGTTAAGATCCTTCTGTGTGAACAGATGTTGTAGACTCCGGTGATCGGTGTAGACCTCACAAGGGACACCGTACAAATAGTGCCACCAGATCTTCAAGGCATGAACAATAACTGCTAACTCGAGGTCGTGGGCAGGATACTTCTTCTCATGTACCTTCAGCTATCTGGACGTGTAGGAAAACACCCTACCGTCCTGCATCAACACCGCGCCAAGGCCAATGAGCGACGCATCACAATACACAGTATAAGACCCTGAACCTGTAGGTAATACCAACACTGGGACTGTAGTCAAAGAAGTCTTGAGCTTTTGAATGCTCTCCTCACACTCCTTGGTCCACCTGAACAGAGCACCCTTCTGGGTAAATCTGGTCATAGGGAGGAGAAACCCTCCACGAATCGACGGTAAAACCCTGCCAAACCAAGAAAACTACGAATCTCTGCAGCTGAGGATGGTCTAGGCCAACTCTGCACTACTTCAATCTTCTTCGGGTCCACCTTGATCCCCTCACTCGATACTACATGACCCAAACATTCCACTGAATCTAAGCCATACGCTGAGCCTTTTGAAATTGAATAACCATGTTAGGAACATAATCTAAAGTACCCCTCCACTCTAACTGCGGGAGACTTGGCATAGCCAATGTCACCATCTTGGCGTGACAGTTAAGGATAGCATGATAGGGCGACAACCTGTCCATGCCAAAAATAATATCAAAGTCTACCATACTGAGCAACAATAAATTGGCTCTAGTCTCAAAACCACCGAGAACAACTAAACACGACCGATACACACGATCAATAACAATAGAATCTCCCACAATTGTAGACAACGTAGACTGGAGAACTCAAAGAATCAGGGGATACGCCCAAATACAGAGCAAAATAAGATGATACATATGAATAAGTGGAGCCTGGATCAAATAAGACCGATGCATCCCTATGACAGGTCGGAACAATACCTATGAAGACAGAGTCGGATGCAACTGCCTCTGTCCTAGCAGTAAGAGCATAATATCTGGCCTGGCCTCCCCTCTAGGGCGACCTCTACCTGCTCGACCTCTACCTCTAGGTGGCTGTGCAGGTGGGGTGGCAGCTGGTGCGGCGACCATGGACTGAGAAGCCTGAGGGCCCGGTGAAATACACGGCTATGGAGGTGCATCCCTCCTGAGTCTGGGGCAATCCCTCACCATATATGAGTGTCACCATACTCAAAACAAACTCTTGGAGGACGTGGCTGCTATGGCTGGCTCGGGCCTGATCGACTAGACTGACTGCTGAAAGCACCCCGTGCATGAGGTGCACTAGATAATGGTGGTTTAATAGGGAGCCTGAGGCCTAGGAGTGGTCGGAATACCGCTGGAAGTGCGAAATGAACAGGGCGATTCACATAGCCCTACCATGACGAGCTGCAGTTGGGGCACGGGTACCAATATATGTGCCAGACTCTCGAGGCCTCTTGGCCTCCCTCTCCTCTCTCTCCCGAGTCAAAATACCCTCCAATCGCCTAGCTATCCCTACTACCTGCTGGTATGCGATGTCCATCTCCAACTCTTGGGTCATGCTAAATCTGATACTGGAGTTGAGCCCCTCGATAAATCGACGGACCCGCTATCTAATAGTAGCAACCAAGGCTAGTGCTTGCCTAGCAAAATCACTAAACCGGACCGCATACTCCGCCACAGTCATAGAACCCTGGCGCAACTGCTCAAACTTTGCGCGCCATGCATCTGTGAGACTCTGGAGAACATATTCCCTCAAGAACATATCCGAGAACTGAATCCAAGTGAGTGAAGCTACCTCGGTCGGACTACCCAACTCATATGCTCGGCACCACTGATAAGTCGCTCCCCTTAGCTGGAACGTAGTGAAAGCAACCCCACTAGACTCCGCAATACCCATAGTACGGAGGATATGGTGCTAGTCCTCAAGAAAACCTTGGGCATACTCTGACGCCAAGCCACTGAAAGTAGGAGGGTAGTACTTTTTATACCCCTCGAGCCTGAGCTCCTCCTCCTCAGAAGCTGCTGCCCTAACCTCGGGCTGAACTGGGGCTACCGGCTGCACTGGTATGAACTATGGGACCTGGTCAACCTGGACCCGCTGTTCTAGGGTACGGGCGGCGGGAGTCTGTGCTCCTCCCCTGGACTGAGATGTAGCAGGAGCAAGTGGGATCAACTCTACCTGAGCTAAAGTGCCGAACATGCTCAGAAACTGGGCGAGAGTCTCTTGGAGAGCTGGTGCAGTAACAGGCATCTCAGGTGCCTGCCCTCTAACTGGAGCTACTGAAGGCTCCTCTATACCAGCTCGTGTGGGTGCTCTGGCTGCACCGCATGGACGTCCTCGGCCTCTACCCCGGCCTCGGCCTCTTGCGGCTCTAGCAGGGGGCACGAGTGTCTGGTCATCTAATCCAGCTGTACGTATCCTCACTATTTGTGAGAGAATAGAAAGACAGAAATTTAGAATCCGAAGTTAAAGATTTCGCAAGATAATGAATCAAAGAACTGAAGCTTTTTCTTAACAGTTCCATAGCCTTCCGAAGATAAGTACAAATGTCTCTGTACCGATCCGCGAGACTGTACTAAACATGCTTGTGATTCATAACACCTATGAACCTATAACTCTGATACCAACTTGTCACGACCCCAATTTTCCTCCGTAGGATGTCGTGACGGCACCTAGTCTCTAAGACTAGGTAAGTCTAACAAAATATGCAGAATAACCGAAATAATAATAATTTAAATATCAAAACATCCACAACTATATATATATATATATATATATATATATATATATAAAGAAAATCTGCAACCCAACATGTACATCTCCCAAAACCCGGTAAAGTATAAGTCACAAGCTATAGATACAGTACGGAACACTCATATACATCATTGTCTTCAAAAATATAAAGGAACAGGAAAATAATAGGATAGAAGGGGACTCCGAGACCTGCGGATGTGGGCATGTGTACCTTGAAGTCTCCAAAGCAGCAACACAGCACACTAATATAGAGGCTGATAGGATGTACCTAGATCTGCACAAAACATGTGCTGAAGCGTAGCATGAGTATATCACAACGGTACCCAGTAAGCGCCAAGCCTAACCTCGGTAGAGTAGTGATGAGGTCAGGTCAAGGCCCTACTAGAGATAATAAGAAACAAGACAGAAGATATAATGATATAATAAAAATGATAGGGAAGTGAACAATAAGGAATTTATGAGAAATAGCAACACGGAATCAAGGAAAGCTAATACAATACGAAAGGAAAAACAAGAATTTTACATGTTAAGGAAACAAAAACCAAACAACACAACAAATAAAGAATATCAACAAGGGAACTCCCGAGGTACCGCCTCGTAGTCCCAAATCGTAAAAATAATTCACAGTTTTTCTTTATATTAATGCGGGAGCCTTTATATTTGATTTTTGAAAATTATTTTCTCGAAATAGCATCCCGCGTTTTAGTCCACCTTATCACACCGCATGGCTTCTAGTAGTTCCCCTACTAGGCACGTGTATCAAGCCCACCTTATCTCACCGCATGTGTTTCAATACCCAGACCTTATACCACAACATATGTATCAATAATCACAATGCCACGACAGAAACCTCGTGCAACAATAACAACGGCACGACAGAAATCTCGTGCAAATAACCAAACAATCACTTCAACAATAACACGAAAGCCAAAACACAATAATTAAATAAATGATATTTCAAGGATAGCAATTTCAAGTTAAGAATTTCCACCGTTAAGTAATGAATACGAAAATCAAGAAAAGAAAGTAATTCAACTAAACATGTGATACAAGTTTTAAATAGGAGATAAGACAAGTAGAAATATGAAATTAGGCTAAACATGATGACTATAACGTGCTAAAGTAACTTAATTAAGGCATGAAAAGGAAACTAAGTAGCAATAACCAGAATTTCAACATTTATCACGTGTACGCACTCGTCACCTTGCGTGCACGACCTTCACATATCACAAATTATCATCAAAATACCAAATCCTAAGAGGAATTTCCCCCAAACAAAGTCAGACAAGTCACTTACCTCAAAACCCGCTAAATCAATCGATCAGAAGGCCTTTCCCTCGATTTTCCAACTTCGAACGGATCAAATCTAACCAAAATAATTTCTTACTATAAATATAACTATAGGAAACTAATTTAAATAATGAAATTATGACTTTAGCAAAGAATTGAAAAATCGCTCCAAAACGCTGACCCGGGCCCATGTCTCGAAAATCGACCAAAATTATAAAATCCGAACACCCATTCGATATCGAGTCTAACCATACAAGAATTACACAAATTCGATACCAAAATTTCGCTCAAATTCCCAAATTTCGGCCTAAGGAGTTTCCTACAATTTTCCCCAAAATTTCAACCCAAATCCCTAAATAGATGATAAAATCAATGATAGATTAAGGGAGTTTAATCAAAAACGAGTTAAGAACTCTTACCCCAACAATCCCTCTGAAAATTCCTCAACATCTCGCCTTAATCCGAGCTCTCAAAGTCCAAATGTGAAATAAGAGAGTGAACCCTTGTTTTGAAATTAAGTCTGCTTCCCAGTTGTTTACACATCACGATCGCGTAAATCCTCCCGCGATCGCGTAAGACATATCTCTGTCCAGCTCAACTTAACCCTTCGTGATCGTGCAAAGGCACACGCGAACGCAAAAACATCGCGTTCGCATCACAGGCTACGCGATCATGTAGCACAACTTCCTCATGCCCCAGCTTCGCCAATTCTTCTACGCGAGCGCGAACTCCTCCACGTGTGCACGATTAACTCCAAGTTAAACCTCTACTATCGCATCATTCTCTCTACGAACGCATAGAGTAAAAACCTCCAGACCATTAAAACCCCTCCGCGATCGCGGTTCAAACCACACGATCACATAGAAGGAAACCAGAAGCACCAGATTCAACAATCCTAAATGTTCCGAAATGCGCCGAACATGAACCGAATCACACCCGAGGCCACCGGGACCTCCACCAAAAATAGCAACAAGTCCTAAAATAAGATACGAACTTAGTCGAGGCCTCAAATCACATCAAACAATATCAAAAACACGAATCGTACCTCAATTCAAGCCTAGAAACTTATAGATTTTTTACTTCTACATCTGATGCCGAACCCTATCAAATCAAGTCTGATTCACCTCAAATTTTGCACGCAAGTCATATATGACATTACAGACCTGCTCCAACTTCTGAAATCGGAATCCGGCCCCGATATCAAATAGTCCACTCCCGGGTAAACTTTATAAAAGCTTCCAACTTTCCAACTTTCGTCAATTAACGCCGAAATGACCTACGGACCTCCAAATCAATATCCGGACACGCTCCTGAAATTAAAATCACCCCCCGGAGCTGTTGGAACCGCCAAAATTCCATTCCGGAGTCGTCTTCATACAATTAAAACTACGGTCAACTACTACGACTTAAACTTTCAATTTATGGACTATGTGTCCTATTTGACTCCGAAACTCACCCGAACCCGACACCAAGTGTCCCGACAAGTCACATAACCATAAAATAAAATAGAGGTAGCAATAAATAGGGGATCGGGACATAATACTCTCAAAACGACCGGTCGAGTCGTTACACCAAGTTCAGGACGACGAGGAGGAACAAAAGGTCCTTCATTAAAGAGATTAGTAGGACTGCCAATAGTATCTAAACCATGAAAAGGCGGCACAACTGAAAAAAAATGATTTCTATATGGCATCAAAACTACAGTTGTTGCTTCTCCTCTCTCTGTAGGAGGTGGCGCCGCCATTGTCATACAAAATTCTTGAGATTGATAGTAACCGGTATGTTCACCATGGAAGTTGTTAACACCTGGATCGGCAACAGAGTAAGGCTGAAATTTTGGTATGTTATAACATCTTACTGCATTAGCAACATTCCACATTAAGTTTCCCATCATCTGGATGGTAGGTGACGTATTGGAAAGTTGATTCTCTAGAGTTTGGCTAAAAATATTTTGACTAGTTCTTGTGTCATTTTAGCACCTAATACTCCATCCCTCGCCATTTGCTCTTTTTTAAACATATCCCAACTCCTTGCCATATCAGCTTGTGTTTGTAATATTTTGTGCAGACAAGCAAGAGCATCTGACGAGGCAGCCACAGAGGAAATACCAGTTTCCCTTTGTACGGGTTGCACATCAGTTTTTATTTATGGACTCTCTGAACTTGTTTGGCCTTGTGAAACTTTTCTTTTAATGCCTCGCAGAGGTTGCAACGTAGAAATATAACTTTGATAAATAACATAATTATTTTTAATCCTCGTAAAGTTACTCATGCCAACATTAAACTTTTTCGCGAGACGAGTGATGGTTAATGGGGAAAATAGAGATTTAGACTCTTCTGAAAACCGACAAGTAATAATTCCATCGTTAATTATTCTCCCGACATTTATATGTAAATTTTTCTTAATTGCATATAACAACATCACTCTCTCCAGATTATAATTGCCACAAATATTTTTTTTACTTTTTTTTTTATATTTTTCAATTTTCTGTTTTCTGTTTTTTCGTTTTTCTGTACCACTGACCCTTCTGCAGCATCCCCCCCCCCCCTCCCCCACAATTGTTTCTTTATTTTTATATTTTCAGTTTTGGTTTTCTTATTTTTCAGTTTACAGGTTCGAAATTTTAGGAGTTCCAAAGTTATGAGTTCGAAGGTTTATGTGTTTGAAAGTTTGCGGGTTTAGAAATTATAGAGTTTACGGGTTCGAAAGTTTAGTGATATAGAAGTTTATGAAATTTGTGGGTTCGGAAGGTTGTTGATTCAAAAATTTATGGCTTCATGTTTATTGTATCTAAATTATAATTTATGAATACTCTTGAGAAGTTATTTTCCTTCATTTGCGTACCAAATACCGAAAAATGAGTAAGATTACTACTTGTTTTCCAAGAAAATATTTCCCGTTATACCAAACATACCCTTTGTCTTCTAGATTTCCTGTCCAGATTTCTCATCTCCCCTTTCTCTATTTGTTTTTTTAAATTTGTTTAAGAGAATATGTACTACGCAAAATCTACAAATAAACTTATAAAGAAATTCATATTAGTAAATTTCAGCAAGTAAACTAAAAGAAGAAGAAGAAGAAGAAAGGACGTAACTATTCTTACGAAAAAGTAATCAACAATCTTTTTTCTCTCTTTTTAAAAAAAAAATTATTTATAGTAAACACTAATACATATACTATAAATAAGAAATATATATGTAAAAATAAACTAATATATTATATCATCAATTCACTCATACTAACTCAAGCATCAAATATATGTACATGTACATAATTAATTACGTTACTACATTTATACAACTAATATTATGTAGATAATTAATTACGTTACTATATTTTTATAACTAATACTATTTAGAGAGATTTAAGAATTAAGGATATAGTTCTAAGTTTAATGTCGTCAGCTCGACTTATTTCAATTTTTTTCTTTTAAGCAATAAGGATTGTTGAAACCCGTTTGTCAAATATTTTAATGACATAAGGCTTGAGTCGGTGACCATTTACCTTAAATGTTTCTCCCCCATTTATATGTTGTATTTCAATGGCACTATATGGGGTAATTTCTGTTATTGTATATGGTCATGTCCAGCGTGACTTAAATATTTTCGGGAATAATCTCAATCGGCTACTGTACAACAGAACGTGATCTCCAACTTTAAAATTTTTATGGCGGATGAGTTTGTCACGCCATTTTTTTGTCGTTTCCTTGTACAATTTAGCATTTTCGTATGCTGTAAGTCTGAACTCTTCCAACTCATCAAGCTGCAATAGGAGATTTTTACCTGCATCTGGCAAGTTTAGATTCAACAATTTTATAGCCCAATATGCTTTATGTTCTAATTTCACAAGTAAATGATAAGCTTTTCCCAAAACTAGTCTATAAAGAGATGTGCCTACGAGCGTTTTATAAGCAGTTTTGTATGCCCATAAAGTATCATCCAAATTTAAAGATCAATCTTTTCGAGAAGAACCAACAGTTTTTTTTAAAATTCTTTTTAATTCTCTGTTGGAAACTTCTACTTGCCCGCTTATTTGAGCATGATATGGAGTTCCTATTTTATGATTTACTCCATATTTTAACAACAAACTACCAAATTGTCTATTTATAAAATGAGTTCCTTGATCAATTATTATAACCCTTGGATTTCCAAATCTAGAAAAAATATTTTTCTTGAGAAAAACACAAACAATATGAGCATCATTTTTTCTAGTAGCAATTGCTTCTACCCATTTTGAAACATAGTCAACATCTACCAAAATATATTCATAGCCGTTTGAAGAAGAAAAAAGACCCATAAAATTAATGCCCCAAACATCAAAGATTTCACACACAAAAATAGAGTTAAGAGGTATTTCGTCCCTTTTAGAATTGCTACTAATTCTTTGGCATTTATCGGAATTGGCGGCATAATTCCTTGCATCTTTGAATAGAGTAGGCCAAAAAAGCCAACTTCAAGTACTTTAGGTGCCGTCCGTTTTTCTCCATAGTGTCCTCCCATAACCCCATCATGGTACTGACTTAAGATGTTGTTCATTTATGTCTCCAGTACATATATCCTGATTATGTCATCTACACAAAATTTAAACAAGTAAGGATCTTCCCAGTAATAGTGTCTTGCTTTTTTTAAAAGTTTTTTCTTTTGTTCATAAGAAAAATCTTTTGGAATCCATCCTCCAACCAAGTAGTTGGCAATATCAGCAAACCAAGGTAGTCTATTTATAACGGTTGTGACTGAAATTATATGTTCATCGGGAAATTCCTCTTTGATATCTTCTTTCTCAATAGGAGAATTTTCCAAACAAGACAAATGATCAGCTACCTGATTCTCAAAACCTTTCGATCTTTTATTTTAAGATCGAATTCTTGTAAAAGGAGTGTCTATCTTAGCAATCTGGGTCTAGCATCTTTCTTTACTAAGAGGTACTTTAAAGTTGCATGATCAGTATAAATTATAATCTTTGTTCCTATCAAATATGAACAAAATTTGTCAAATGCAAATACTACTGCTAGTAGTTCCTTCTCAGTTGTAGCAAAATTATTTTGAGCTTCATTAACTGTTGTACTGGCATAGTAGATAGGCTTGAAGATCTTGTCTCTCTTGTCCCAATATTGCTCCTTCTGCTGTATCACTTGCATCACACATTATTTCAAAGACTGGCTCTAGTAAGGAGAAACAAACAATTGGAACATTAGTCAACTGTTTCTTGAGAATCTCCAATGCTTTCCTACAATTATCTGAAAATTCAAACTTTACATCTTTCATCAGTAGGTTAGTTAGAGGTTTTGAAATTTTTGAAAAATCTTTTATAAACCTTCTATAAAAACCTGCATACCCTAAGAAACTTCTAAAGCCTTTAATAATGGCGGGAGGGGGTAATCCTGCTATAAAATCAATTTTAGCCTTAACAACTTCTATCCCTTTAGCAGAAATTTTATATCCTAAAGCAATTTCCTCTGTTACCATGAAGTGATAATTTTCCCAATTAAGAACCAAATTTGTCTCTACACATCTTTTAAGCACCAAAGTTAAATGATAGAGACAATCTTCAAATGTTTTACCAAAACGTGTGAAATCATCCATAAAGATTTCAAGAAACTTTACAGTCATATATGAGAAAATTGTCGACCTGCAACGCTAAAATATAGCAGGAGCATTGCATAGTCCAAATGGAATTCTTCGGTAAGCATACATACCTTGGGGCATATGAATGTGATTTTTTCCTGATCTTCTAGAGCCATTGGTATTTGATTATACCTGTAACGACCCGACAGATCGTTTTGAGAGTAATAGTCCCGATCCCCTATTTATTATTTCCCCCGTACCTTTTTCTACTTATGTGACTTGCTGGGAGGTTTCATTTTAGTTTTTGGAGTATTTTGGGACACTTAGTCCATAAATGGAGGCTTATGCCTTAGGATTTGGATCATAGTCAAATTTGTATGAAGACGACTACAGAATGGAGTTCTGTCGATTCCGTTAGCTCCGTTAGGTAATTTTGGGCTTAGGGGCGTGTCTGGATTGTGTTTTGGAAGTTTGTAGCTCAATTAGGCTTGAAATGGCAAAAATTAACTTTTTGGAGTTTTGGACCGGTAGTGGAATTTTGATATTAGGGTCGGATTCTGGTTTCGAAAGTTGGAGTAGGTCTGTAATGTTGATTTTGACTTGTGTGCAAAATTTGGGATCAATCGGATGTGATTTGGTTGGTTTCGGCATCGGTTGTCGAATTTGAAAGTTCCGAAAGTTGGAGTAGGTCTGTAATATTGTTTGATGTGATTTGAGTGCTCGACTAAGTTCGTGTGGTGTTTTAGGGTTGGTTGGTATGTTGGTCGAGGTTGCGAGGGCCTCGGGTGCTTAACGGGTGAAAGCTTAGACTTAGAAGAATTTCTGACATGCTGGTTTCAGGTGTATTCGCACCTGCGGTGGGGAGTCCGCAGGTGCGGCCCTGTAGAAGCGAGGCTGGGATCGCAAGTGCGCCTTTATTCCTGGGAGTCAGTGGTTGCAGATGCGACGCGTGAGCCGCAGGAGCGGAGCCGCAGCTGCGGAAGGGCAGTCGCAGATGCGGAGATGAGAAGGACCCAAGGTTCCGCAAAAGCGAATGAGTAGACGCAGAAGTGCATCCGCAGAAGCGCATCCACAGATAAGGACTTAGGCACGCAGGTGAGAACTCTGGAGTTTAATGAAAACTCGCAGGTGCGATGATGAGGTCGCAGGAGCGGGTTCGCTCGGCAGAAAAGAGAGAATTTCGAGGGTTTGATTCATTTCTCCATTTTTGGACTTGGGAGCTCGAAAATTGGCGATTCTTTGAGGGATTTGCAGAGGGAGCTTTGGGGTAACGATTTCTTACTCATTTTTGGTTGTATTTGATTAATCTATAGTTATTTTCTCCATTTAATTTTGGATTTGGATTGAAAAGTTGGGAAAATGGGGGGAAAAGTTCCCTAACCGAATTTCTGAGTTTTGATTGGGATTTAAACATCGGATTTGGATAAGTTTGGTACGAGTGAACTCGTAATTAAATGGGTTGTTGGATTTTGTGTGTTTTGCCGAATTTCGAGACGTGGGCCCCATAGATAATTTTTGAGTTAATTTTGGATTTTTATTGAAGAATGTAGTATTTTCTTATGAAGTTGATTCCTATAATTTTTATTGACTGTATCGAAATATTTTGGCTAGATTCGAGCCATTCAAAGTTGGATATTCGTGAAAAAGGCATTCTTACTGATTGATTGAGCTTGGTTCGAGGTAAGTGGCTTCCCTAACCTTATGTGGGGGAACTCCCCTTAGGATTTAATACTGTATTTGATATATGAGCGTCGTGTACGTGAGGTAACGAGTGCGTACACGGGCTATTGTTGCAAAACTCCATTTTCATTAAGTAAAATACCTGTATTCCTTTAACTGAGCTACACTAGCATATGAATTTATCATGTTTAGTCTAGAACAACATGTCTACATGTCTTAATTGCTTATGTGAACTCTGTGGAGCTTGCTTAGTGAATTTCCTACTTCTTCCTTGACTGATACTTAGTCTAAATCGTAAGATTTCGTGATGTAGTTGTATTTCTATGGCTTGCGCTGCATATTTACTTTGGCACTACGGAACGGTATTCCGGCAGATCCCCCTTACTCTGCATATTTACTTTGGGACTACGGAACGGTATTCCGGTACACCACCTTGTTTTGCATATTTACTTTGGGACTACAAAACGGTATTCCGGTAGATCCCCCCTATTTTGCATATTTACTTTGGGACTACGGAACGGTATTCCGGTAGATCCCCCCTACGGAATGGTATTCCGGTAGATCCCCCGCTGTTTTGCATATTTACGTTGGGACTACAGAATGGTATTCTGGTAGATCCCCCCTGTTTTGCACATTTATGTTTGGGACTACGGGACGGTATCATGGGAGATCCCCTATTGTTATTTTCTATGTACTGAGCTGTTGACTTGCTATGATTTCATTCTTGTTATATTTCAGTACTTATTTTTACTGCAATATTTTAGTCTGTCTTAGTTATTATATATATACCAGTAGGGACCTGACCTGATCTCGTCACTACTCGACCGAGGTTAGGCTTGACACTTACTGGGAACCATTGTGGTGTACTCATGCTACTCTTCTACGCATGTTTTCTGTGCAGATCCAGGTACTTCTTATTAGCCCCACTACTAGCTGAGAGTGCTTGCTGCTGTACGGAGACTTCAAGGTATATCTGCCGCGTCTGCAGACCTCGGAGTCCCAATCTATTCCCTCCTATGTCATTTACCTTCCTTACTTCTATTATTAGACTCTGGTGTATAGAGATACTAGTTTCCTTCTGTAGCTTGTGACTTATGATGCTCTGGGTTTTGGGAATATTGTGTATTACTAGAGTGATTGGTATTGTACATGCCAAGCGGCATTGTTACCAGTCATTTAGATACCTGTTGCATATAGTTGTTAAGTTTTACTTCCATTTTTGTTATTTTTGCATTTCGTTAGGCTTACCTAGTCTTAGAAACTAGGTGCCCTCACGACGTCTTACGGAGGGAGAATTGGGTCGTGACAAGTTTGTATCAGAGCTCTAAGTTCATAGGTGTCGTGAGTCACAAGCAAGTTTAGCAGAGTCTCGAAGATCGGTACAGAGACGTCTGTATTTATCTTCGGGAGGCTATGGAACTGTTAGGAAAAAATTCACTTCTTTGATTCCTTGTCGTGCGAAATTGTTGACTTCGAAATTCTAAACTTTTGTATTCTATTCTCTCACAGATGGTAAGGACACGTACATGCAGATCTGATGACTAGGCACCCGCGCCCCCTGCGAGAGACGCGAGAGGCCGAGGCCTGGGTAGAGGCCGAGGACATCCACGTGGCGTAGCTAGAGCACCCGCACAAGCTGCTAAAGAGGAGCCCCCAGTAGCTCCAGCTGGAGGGCAGACACCTGAGATACCTGTTGCTGCACCAGCCCTCCAGGAGACTCTAGCCCAATTTCTGAGCATGTTCAGCACCTTAGCTCGGGCTGGATTGATTTCACTTGCTCCTGCCACATCTCAGGACGGGGGAGGAGCACAGATTCCCGTTGTCGGCACTCCAGAGCAGCGAGTTCACGTTGGTCAGGTTCTAGGTGTCATGGCAACATAGCCTGCGGTCCTATTTTAGCAGGTTGTATGGATCGCTCGCCGGGTAGAGGACAGGTGGGTCCAGGAGAGAGAGGACAGGCGAGGTCAGGAGAGAGAGTACAGGAAAGCGAGAAGCCCTCGTAGACCAGGGAGATCCATTAGTCGTAGTTTTGGAGGCAGGGTACAGCATGGTAGAGGTTTTGTGGGTCAGCCAGTTCAGTTTGCGTTTCAGGCTTCACACAGTGTTTTAGGTGTTCATGGGTCTCAGGGTACTCGTATCGCACAGTTCCCACAACCACATCAGCCGCGGGGTTGTTTTGAGTGTGGCGACACTCGCCATGTGGTGAGGATTTTCCCCAGACTTAGGAAAGGTGCACCTCCACAGACTTCTTAGGCACCGCGTGCTCCACCGAGTCCTCAGGCCATGATTACAACACCATTTGCTAGCCCACCTGCTCAACCAGCTCGAGGTGGAGGTCGGGGAGGTAGAGGTCGCCCTAGAGGGGGAGGCCAGGCCAGATATTATGCCCTTCCTGCTCGTACAGAGGCAGTTGCTTCTGATTCTGTCATTACATGTATTGTTCCGGTCTGTCATAGAGATGCGTCGGCATTATTTGACCTAGGCTCTACATATTCTTATGTGTCCTCTTATTTTGCCCCGTATTTAAGCGTATCTCGGGATTCTTTGAGTTCCCTTATTTATGTGTCTACTCCTGTGGGAGATTCTCTTATTGTGGACAGTGTGTATCAGTCATGTTTGATTGCTCTTAGTGGTTTTGAGACCAGAGCCGATTTATTATTGCTCAGCATGGTGGACTTTGATATTATTTTGGGCATGGACTGGTTGTCGCCCCATTATGCTATTCTTGATTGTCACGCCAAAACCGTGACACTGGCTATGCCAGGATTACCGCGATTAAAGTGGAGAGGTACCTTAGAGTATAATCCCAGTAGAGTTATTTCATTTCTTAAAGCTCAACGAATGGGGGAGAAGGGGTGTGGCGCGTATCTAGCTTATGTGAGAGATGTCAGTATTGATACCCCTATAGTTGAGTCAGTCCTAGTAGTGAGGGATGTTCCAGATGTATTTCCAGCTGATCTTTAGGGCATGCCGCCCGACAAAGATATTGATTTTGGCATTGATTTGTTGCCGGGCACCTAACCCATCTCTATTCCTCCATATCGTATGGCTCCTCCTGAGTTGAAGGAGCAGTTATATGAATTACTTGATAAGGACTTCATTCGGCCCAGTGTGTCACTTTGGGGTGCTCTTGTCTTATTTGTGAAAAACGAAGGATGGTTCTATGCGGATGTGTATTAATTACCACCAGTTGAACAAAGTTACAGTGAAGAACAGGTATCCATTGCCTCGTATTAATGACTTATTTGATCAGTTACAAGGTGTTAGGATTTTTCCAAGATTGATTTACGTTCCGGCTATCATCAGTTGAAGGTTCGGGAGCCAGACAGCCCGACGACTGCTTTCTGGACTCAGTATGGTCACTACGAGTTACTTTTGATGTCTTTTGAGCTGACTAATGCCCCAGCAACTTTTATGTACTTGATACACAGTGTGTTCCGGCCTTATCTCGACTCATTCGTCATTGTGTTCATTGACGTCATTCTGGTATACTCCTATAGTCGGGAGGATCATGGGCAGCACCTGAGGATTGCGCTTCAGACCTGGAGAGAAAAGAAGTTATATGCAAATTTTTCAAAGTGTGAGTTTTGGCTAGAATCAGTGGCATTCTTGGGTCATATAGTATCGAGTACTGGGATCCGGGTGGATCCGAAGAAGATTGAAGAAGTTTAGAGTTGGCCCAGACCGTCCTCAGCTACTGAGATTTGGAGTTTTCTTAGTTTGGCGGGGTATTACCGTCCATTTGTAGAGGGTTTGATATCTATTGTAGCACTTATGACCAGGCTGACCCAGAAGGGTGCTCCGTTCAGGTGGACAGAGGAATGTGAGGGAGCTTTCAGAAGCTCAAGACAGCTTTTGACTACAGCCCCAGTATTGGTATTGCCTACAGGTTCGGGGTCTTATACTATGTATTGTGATGCATCACAGATTGGTCTCGGTGCGGTGTTGATGCAGGACGGTAGGGTGATTGCATATGCGTCCAGACTACTGAAGGTGCATGAAAAGAACTATTCTATCCATGACCTTAAGCTAGCAACTATTGTTCATGCCTTGAAGATATGGCGGAATTATTTGTACGGTGTTCCTTGTAAGATTTACACCGACCATCGGAGTTTACAGCATCTTTTTAAGCAAAAAGATCTTAACTTGCGTCAGCGGAGGTGGTTGGAGCTACTTAAGGGTTATGATATCACCATTTTGTACCACCCTGGGAAGGCCAATATGGTGGTTGATGCTTTGAGTTGTCAGGCAGAGAGTTTGGGGAGCTTAGCATATCTACCAACAGCAGAAAGGCCGATGGCGTTAGATGTTCAGGACTTAGCAATCCAATTTGTGAGATTGAATATTTCTGAGCCGAGTCGAGTGTTGGCTTGTGTGGTCTCTCGGTCTTCTCTTTATGATCGTATTAGGTAGCGTCAACATGATTACCCCCATCTACTTGTCCTTAAGGATACCGTCCAGCACGGTGATGCTAAGGAGGTCACTATTGGACATGATGGTGCATAGAGGATGCAGGGCAGGCTATGTGTGCCCAATGTAGATGGTTTGCGTGAGTTGATTCTCTAGGAGGCTCACAGTTTGCGGTACTCTGTTCATCCGGGTACCGCAAAGATGTATCAGGACTTGAGGCAGCATTACTGGTGGAGGAGGATGAAGAAGGACATAGTAGAGTATGTGGCCCGATGTCTAAATTGCCAGCAGGTGAATTATGAGCATCAGCGGCCAGGTGGGTTGCTTCAGATGTTGGAGACTAATGGCACATTTATAGAGAGACTCTTCATCATATCAATGAACTTCTTGAATTGATTCTCGCCATTTTTCTTGGCAAGCCTTTGAGGAAATGGTGGAGGAGGCCTAGGCATTGGTGCCTTAGCCTTTGCACTATCGGTTCTGGTATGTCAATAATGTGATCCCTAGACGGGTTCACATCCGCTTGCGTCTCTACCACCGTGTCATCTATATCAATCTGCACTTCATCATGTGCTTGCACGACATTGTTCGGGGTCTCCTCTTCTTCTACCACTTGCTCATCGTCCACAAGTTGCCTTTGACTTGAGGTAGGTGCATCCCCACCTCTTCCACTTTTTGTAGTAACGGCCATGGAATTCCCCGTATTGTTCCTACCCTTCAGGTTCACCACCGTATCACTTGGTAGTGCCCCCTTAGGACGAGAATTTAAAGCTTGAGATATTTGACCCATTTTCACTTCTAAGTTTCTGATTGATGTATTGTGTGAAGAATGTTGGGCATCAGAATCGGCATTTTTCTCCATCATTTGCTTGAACATACTCTCCATACGTCCCATTTCATTGTTGGAGGAACTAGGACCATGAGAAGGATAAGGCGGTGGGTTGCTTAGTTGTTGACACATCGGGGGCCTTTGAAAAACCGACCCCCGATTCCCTTGGTTGTTGTTTCAGCCTCCTTGGTTGTTGCTTCCCCAATTGCCTTGGTTATTATTGTTTTGCCAATTCCCTTGGTTATTGCTTCCACTCCAATTGCCTTGATTGTTTTCACTATTCCAATTACCTTGGTTGTTAGAATTCCAACTGCCTTGACTATTTGAAGGCCTCCATTGTTATTGACTAGGGCCTTGGAATTTGTTTCTTTGCCCTTGAAAGTTGTTCACATATTGGACCTCTTCTTCTTGATCATTGTACAAATCACTTTGATCGAATCCACTATCATCTTGCACAAAATTGTCTACTCTTTGTTGCACTTGTGGACTTCTTGTTCTTATCTTGTTTACCATTGTATTGACTCCCTCCATAGCATTGACTTGCTTAAGACTTTGTACTTGTTGAAGTTGAGCCTTGGCTAATTGATTCATTGTGGTGGTCAACTCAGTAATGGCTTGCCCATGATCATGCAATTCTTTATGTAGGTGAATCACGTTCGGATCACCTTGAGAAACATTTTCCCTACTTTGCCATGCCGATGAAGTGTATACCATTCATCTATAATCTCACAAGCTTCTGCATACAACGTTGTCATGAAATTTCCACCGGCAAGTTGATTTACCACACACTGATTGGTCGTATTGATCCCCCGATAGAAAGTTTGTTGAATCATGGACTCTGTCATGTCATTATGGAGGCACTCTTTGACCATAGTTCGGTACCTCTCCAATATTTCATGCAACGACTCATTGGGCTCTTGTTTGAATGCTAGAATCTCGTCTCTAAGAGTAGCCATATGTCCAGGAGAAAAGAACTTGGAGATAAATTTCTCTGCCAACTCATCCCATGTATGGATGGAATGCTTTGGCAATCTCTCTAACCAATCCAAGGCTTTCCTCCATAGAGATAAAGGAAATAGCCTCAACCTTAAAGCATCCTCGGAGACGTTTGTCTGTTTACTCCCCCAACATGTGTCCGCAAACCCCTTCAAGTGTTTGTATGCATTTTGACTCGGAGCCCTGGTGAAGAATTCCCGTTGCTCTAGAAATGTGAGCATTACATTCACGATTTGAAAGTTACCCGCCCTAATGCAGGGTGGGACTATGGTACTTGCATACTCTTCATTCGGTAACACCCGGTGTGGAGCCGCTCGTGGTGGAGGTGGGGGTGGAATGGGTACATTGTCTTGAGGCTGTCGGCCTCGTCTATTGGCTTGGGGTTCAAGAGGGACCTCATCCATTGCATCATCATCAACGTCCACATCCCCCATGGCTATGTTTTCGAGCTCATTGTTTGCCATGATTGCACCTGCAATACTCACATGTTAGTAACAAGGAAGGAAAAGAAGATATTCTAAAAACACGCCTAAATATATAGATAACACCGATTTTTAGCTTCCCGGCAATGGCGCCAAAAATTGATATCGTCCAATTTCACTCCTCTATTTGAGGATATGAAAATGATCGATGCAATAGTAATACCCAACAAGAGTCGGGGTCGAATTCCACAGAGAGCTATGTGAATGGATGTTAGTAGTATATATCTTAGCGCGTGAGTTTGTATATCTAAATTTGCACTTCCGCAATAATTGGTTTTTTTTGAAAATCTAAATTAAACTATGATTGCGATTTAAAAAATGAAACTAGGAAATTGTTTTTGGTTGTTTTTCAAATGATATAAAAGGCCTAGGTGTATTATAGCTATGATTGCCTAATGAGTTGTAAACTTTAAAGCTTATTTTATTGGTCGGGGTGTATTATAGCTATCAACACTCAAGTACCTACTCACTACCTCTCGGTCAGAGAGTGGTTTTGCCCAATTTGGCTTTCTCAAGTCCAAATGGGTATTGAACAAAACAGTTGATCATAAGCTCAAGTCAGGTTTTACTATCTCTAGGTTCAATCCTTTAATTGGGCTTATCAATCTCTCGATTGACCCAATTTCTTTCTAGCCAAGTTTTCCTAGACTAAGTCTCTCTTTCTCAAGTAGAGACTAAGTTAAATAGGAATTAAATAATATTTGCAACCATTAATTCTTCACATAAAAGCAAGAACTAGGGTAGATAATCAACACCCAACCATAAACAAGCAATAAATCAAATACCCATTAACTTAACACACTAGGGTTGGGTCATAACCCTAGTAAAAATCTAGCTACTCATGCTTAAATTGGAAGAAAAAGAAGAAAGAAGTGATATTTAAACCCATTTTGATAATTAAAATAATGAAATCAATATTTAAAAAGCTCAAAATAGCAAAAACTACTAAAAGGCGTAAAAGAAACCGTCTACTGTAGCAGATGATGTCAAAACTTAACCTAAAAAAGTGAAACTCTTCTATTTATACAGTTCTGGAATTTTCGAACAAAAATGCCCTTTCAGAGGTTCTGCGGTTGCATAATTCCATGTGCGGTCCGCACTTTGCTTGAGCCTAACAGGATTGGAAACCTGCAACCGCACAGTTCTGAACTGCGGCCACACTTCTCTCTTTCTACAGATAGCACACATATGTCTGCGGCCGCACCATGCTCTTCTGTGGTCAGCACAAATATGGTTGCGACCACATCATGCTCTTCTGCGGCCGCACAATAATTGTGCGGTCCGAACTCTTTTTGAACTTGAGATGCAGGTTCTCTGAACTTTGGCTTTTACCCAGTTTATGCGGCCGCACAATTTCATGTGCGGTCCACATCTTGCAACCTTCTCTGAAGGAATTGCTTCATGACCTGCGGCCGCAGATGGTATTCTACGGACTGCACTTTGAGCTTTTGTGTTATTTTTGTCCTTAAGTTCAGATTACTCCTTCTTGAAGTGGATTTTATCTTTGGAGCTCATCTTCCAATATTCCTGCAATTAAGCATATTTTATCAGTTTTCGGGAACACAATTAAGCGCTTTTGGACTAAAATAAAAGCAAAAAAGGCGCTAATAAGTAGTCAAAATCCTCACTTATCAGCAGGTGCGGAGTTTGGGTGCGCAGATGCGCATCCGCAGAAGCGGTGGAGGCATCGCAGATACGGAAGTTGGTTATTTGCTACTGGACTACATGAGCGGTCTTGTGCCGCAGACGCGGGCTCTCAGGAGCGGTCAGTAGTCCGCATAAGCGTGACCGCATGAGCAGATTTTGTCCAAAGAAGCAAATTTTCCTGAACTTTGAGGGAACCGTACCTGCGATGGATTTGTCCGCAGGTGTGGAGTCGCAGGTGCGACAGTTTGGGTGTAGGTGCGAAGGTCGTTGGGCAGTGGGGTGTTCTTTAATCCGAGATTTAGCCCATTTCTCTCAAATTTTCATTTGGTTGGGCAATTTTTGGAGCTCTTGGAGGGCATATTTTCATCATCTGTTTCAAGGTAAGTAATTCTCACATATTGTGAGTTAAATATGTGGTTTATATGTGGATTTGAACATGGAAATTTGTAGAAATTTGGGATTTTGGTAGAAAACCTAGAAATTGGTATTTTTGGATTTTGACCACGAAATTGGACATGAAATTTGGAATACACTATATATTTGAGTTCGTGGTGTTATGGGTAAAGTTTATCTTCGAAAATTTTCGTTCTCCAGGCATGTGGGCCAGAGGGTTGACTTTATTAACTTTTAGAGCGGGGTTCGGATTGTTATGAATTGATTAATTATAAGCATTGAAGTATATTTTGATTGAGTTGCACATTGGTTGAATAGTTTCTGATCGTTTGGCTTGAATTGAAGAGTTAGAGAGGCGTAGGTAAAGCATATTTATGTCCGGGTAGACTTAAGACCGTATCATGTAATAATTGAATTATTTGAACTCATTCTGCTGGCTTAATTACTTGAACTTATAATTGAAATTGATTTAGAAATAAATATGTGTATACTAGGCCGAGCCTTCTCACCTTGAGTTGTTGGCTAGTTATTTGAGAAACGGTAAAGATTATATTCACTTTGTGCTCATGTACTGTATTGTAAGCACGCGTCTCATAATTTGATAACTTCCTTCCTCTCTTGTGGAGCGGGCCGAACGCCTCGACAGTATAATAGATGCATTTATGGTTCGTGCCGCTCGACCCTCGGTAGTGTACACATTATTCTGGATTAGGTCGAACGACTTCGGCATAATCGTGCGTTATATCGCTGGTAGTCCAAACATTCACGAGATTATCCTTCCACTAATGCCCAGCATTTTACATGGTACTCCTTATCTTGTTGTTATTGTTACTTGATACATCTGAGCTGATGAGGTAGAATACAAGACTGCAAAATTCATACTTTAAAAGAAATATTTGGAAGATTAGGTAACTTACAGATTTACTCTATTATGGTTGTGTGTTACACATCTGCTTATTGTTTTATTATATTGCTTGTTGGACCTCTAGTAAGTGTCGATGTCGACCCATCGTCACTACTTCTCTGGGGTTAGGCTAGATACTTACTGGGACGCATTGATTTGCGTACTCATGCTGCACTTCTACACTAAATGTGCAGCATCTGACAGGTTCATTTGGTGATCATCTTAGCGTGTAGGCGCACCTGTAGAGGATACTTTATGTTAGCTGTATTCCAGCCTACGCATTGCAGTCCACGGAGTCTCCATCGTACTATTTATTTTATCATGTATCATTTATATCCTAGACGGATATTGTATTATTATTGTACTCCCTAATAAATGCTCATGCACTTGTGACAACGAATTTTGGGATATATTGGCTGATGCTTACGATTCTATATATTATCATCGCTTTTCATTTTTCTTATAAACTACAAATTTTCTATGTCCCCATAGATTTAAATGTATAAATTCCCATCCTTATTAAAATTTACTATTTTGAAAGAAATAAAATGAATAATTAAATTGATCAATCACTGTTGGCTTGCCTGACAGAGGTGTTAGGTGCCATTATGACCTATAGTGGATTTTGGGTCGTGACAACAGTCATGTCAGTTTACTGGTGATGCGAGTAAAGATCCTCACACCTATTTAATTGATTTTCTTGAATTAGTTGAAACATGCAGGTATAATGGAGTCACAATAGATACTATCAGGTTGCAGCTTTTTTCTTTTTCATTAAAAGGCGAAACCAAAACATGGTTGCGAAGTCTACCAAGAGGTTCCATTACAACATGGGATCAAATGACCCAAATATTTCTTAATAAATACTTTTCACCTGCAAAAACAATTAAAATGAAGCAAGAAATCAATAATTTTATGCAGACAGATACTGAATTTGTATACCAGGAATGGGAAAGATTAGTAGCAATGTTAAGAAAATGCCCACATCATGGTTTCCAAGACCTTGGCATTTTATATATTTTCTATCACGGTCATAAACCCTCTGCTAGAAATGTAATTGATGCAGCATCAAGAGGATCAATAATGGGAAAAATTACTACAGAAGCAATGCAATTGCTTAATGAAATTTCGGAAAATGTTGTTCAATGGTCTTCAGACAGAATGATTATAAAAAAAAATGGCTGGAGTAAATCAAGTTGAAGCTTTGAATTCATTGACACAAAAATTGTGACCTTAACACAAAAAGTGGAGGCTTTTCAGGTAGGTGCTCAATCATCATTCCAATTTGAGAATTGTGATGTCTGTGGAGGTAATCATCCGAATTATGAATGTCAAGCTTCAACATAAAATGAGAAACATGTAAATGTGATTGGTTATAGAAATAATTACTCATTCGGTAGTCCCATGGCACAAAACATCCAGGATTTCAATGGAGTAATCATAATGGTGCTGAAAATACTTAAAGATTTTTAATTGATAAGCAGCAGGTACAGGGACCACATGGTTTTCAAAATCAAAATAGAGGGCAACACAATTTTCAACAATATCAGTAGCAACCCCAAAGAGCTCATCAACAAAGCCTTGAAGACCTGATGTACAAATTCATTAAGGCTACTAACGAGAAGGTTGAAAGTCAACATTCAGTTATCAAGAATTTGGAAATTCAGGTAATCCAATTAGCAACCCTCATGTCTGGACAAATCCATGGTGCTCTACCAAGCAACACTGAGAAAAATCCAAAAGAACACCTCAAAGCCATCTCTCTACGGTCAGATAAAGCTCTTGATGATCCATATGCAGATAGAGAAGGAAGACCACAAGAAGTGGTAAAGGTAAATGAAGGTGAGAATAAAACAGAATCTAAGTTCCCAAAAGAACAAAAGGGTAAAGAAAAAAATGTACTAGAAAATGAATTGATAACAAATCCTTACTCTGTACCTCTCCATTTTCCCCAAAAGATGAAGAGAGAAAAGCTTGACAAACAATTTTTCAAGTTTCTAGATATTTTGAAGCAACTTTACATTAACATACCTTTCATAGATGCTTTGACGCAAATGCCTTCATATGTTAAATTTCTCAAAGAAATTCTGTCAAGTAAAAGAAAATTGGAAGAAGTTTGAGTGGTTAAGCTTACAGAAAAATATAGTGCTATACTTCAAAATAAGCTCCCACAGAAACCTGGTGATCAGGGAAGTTTTACAATTCCTTGTACCGTAGGAAGTACTCACTTTGAAAAGACGTTATGTGATTCAGGTTCTTCAATAAATCTAATGCCATTTTCAATTCAGGAAATTAGAACTTTGTGAAATAAAAGATACTGGTGTGTCTCTTCAATTAGCTAATCAATGTACTAAGAGACCAAAAGAAATTATTGAAAATATCCTTGTTAGAGTTGACAAATTTGTATTCCCAGTAGATTTTATAGTTCTTGAAATGGAAGAAAATACTGAGGTACCATTAATTTTAGGTAGACCATTTCTCGCAACAGAAATATTAATTATTGATGTTCATCAAGGATAATTAATTTTATGAGTTGATGAGGAAAGAGTAATTTTTGACATGCAGAAAATGATGAATTTTTCTGGGGATGAGTCATCATCATCTTATTTTCAAATTGACTTGTTAGATGACCTTGTAGAAGAATACAAATATAATCAATTAATTACTGATTCATTAGAGATATGTTTGGCTAGGCCAGGTACCATAAGTGATGATAACACCATAATTAGAGAAAAAGCTGAAATACTGGAAAAAGAGTCAGAAAATGAGAAAGTCGCACAAGAACGAGTTCAATTAAAAATTGAACTCAAAGATATTCCTTCTCATTTAAAATATTTATTTCTTGTCACGACCCAAAAGCCATTATAGGCCGTGATGGCGCCCAACGTCACTGTTAGGCAAGCCAACAGTAAACTATCACGTAAATTGTTCATTGTATTACATTCGAAATCATAAATTTTTATTAAGTAAGCAAATTTACACCTTTAAGATTCACGGGTACATACATAATTAGTATTGCATGAAATAAAAGAGTGATAATAATATGCAAATCCGTAAGCATCAACTAGAATATCCTGAAAACCCGCTGCCATAAGTGCATGAGCATTTACTAAGGAGTACAACAATAATACAACATCTATCTGGAAGGTAAATAAGACGGGATAAAATAAATAGTACGACAAAGACTTTGTGGGCTGCGATACATAGCCCGGAATGCAGCTCACCATAAAGTCTCCTCAACAGTTATGCCTACAGGCCCAAATATTTACCAAATGAACCTGTCAGATCCTGCACATTTAGTGCATAAGTATAGCATGAGTACGTAAATCAACGCGTACCCAATAAGTATCTAGCCTAACCCCGGAGAAGTAGTGACGAGGGGTCGACATCGACACTTACTAGTGGTCCAATATATCAAGTGCAATAGAAAATAAACAAGTATGAGGCATGGTAAATATATAGTGAAAACATATATTGGTACGTGGTATGATCCTCCTCTGAACAGTAAATATAAGCTCTCAGTTATCGGTCACCTCCTCAACCGAAATATATATGTGAAATGGTCCCCACCGGATAGATCGCCACAACTCAGATCAGGAAAGCTCAAGGATACGATGGCTTATTATCAAATATTATGCATGACGCTGCCGAGGCGAACGACCCTATCCCATAAGAGTGTTTAAAGAAATGTCGAGGAAAACGGCCCGATCCCATAATAATGTGTACACTACCGAGGATCGAACGATACGAACCATAGATGCATCTATTATACTGCCGAGGTGAACGACCCGCTCCCATAAGAATAGTGTTGTCATAGTGCCGAGGTGAACGACCCGATCCCATAAGAGTAGTGTTGTCATACTAACGACGCGAACGGCCCGATCGATCGCATAAGAATATGATACTTTAACGGGTCCTTGACCCCACTCATGAATATACATATGAGTTATGAAATTTAAAGAAGCTTTTCGGTGAAAACACACAACGCGAGAGAAACTCATAAAGAAAGCACAATTATTCTGCGGCTAATCAAGTAGCTCGTCAAATCTCTACAATAGGGAGTATCTTACTCTACGCAAGCCTAGTCTCAGTTGCAACGCGAAATAAAGGAATTATATAGGCAAGGATAACTCAAATGGTACAATTAAAGCATGGCGTGAACCTAAGTCTACCTGGACATAATCAGGAATTCTAGTATACGCATGGACACTCGTCACCTCATACGTGCGTGGCTCCCACAACATGTAGCACATAACAAATATGGGGTAAATTTGCCCTCACAGGGTTAGACAAGAGACTTACCATGCTCCGAAGTTCCATAACCGGCTCTAACACCTCTCTAGCTCCTCAAACCAATGCCCATCGGTCCAAAACTAGTCAAATAATATGCAAACCAATAAAAATATACTCTAATACTCATAATTAATCAATTTATAACAATCCACAAATCCGCTCGAAAAGTTAATAATGTCAACCCTTGGGCCCACGTGCCCGGATTCTAAAAATATTTGAAGATAAAGTTTACTATAAAATTACGAACTCAAATATATGATTTATTCCTAATTCTGTTTCCAAAATCGTGGTCAAAATCCAAAATTATCAATTCTAGGTTTTTCTCTTAAAATCTTATAAGTTTCATAAATTTTCATGTTTAAATCCACATAGAATCCATGTATTTCACTAACATTATGTGGGAATTACTTACCTTGCCATAGGTGACAAAAAATCTCCCCTTGAAGCTCTCCAAAAGTTGTCCCAACCAAGTGAAAATGAAAGAAAATGGGCCAAATCCCGCTTTAAAACAAATTTGCCCAAGCCTCACCTTCATCACGTTCGCGACCTCTTGAACGTGTTCGCGATGCCCAACTGACCCTGCCCTTCACGTTCACATTCCATGCCTCGTGTTCGCAAAGGCCTTCTGCCGCAAAGCCATCCCAACCTTCTTCGCGTCCACGGAGAAACCTACGTGTTCGCGAAATAAGGCCAGGTCCTTCTCCGCATTCGCGTGAGCCTCCTCGCATTCGCGAAGAGCAAAAACATGGGCTATTTACAGCCTTCTTCACGATCGCGGGACTAACTTTGCGATCACGAAGCACACCTGCACACCGGCAATACCAAAACAGCCAAACTCGGTCTGAAACCACCTTGAATCACGCCCGAGGCCCCATGTGTCATGACTCAAAGTCCATTAATGGTCGTGATGGACCATAACACCACTGTCAGGCAAGCCAACAATAGTTGATTAACTCGATTATTCATTTTAGTATTTTGAAATCAAATTTTTCCTTCAATTAAATAATCAGAAAAAAAAAATTATAGAGTAAATGATAATATTTTCCCAACTACAATACTGAACAACTCATAAGTACCCCCAAAACCCGGTGTCACAAGTGCATGAGCATTAATTTAGGAAGTAAAATAAAATACAGCATCTGTCCGTAATACAAATTAGACAGGAAAAATATAAAAATAACTCTGGAGGAGACTCTGCTGGTTGCAGATCGTAACCTGAAATGCAACTCGCGGCAAGTCCCCACATCATCCGTGACTCCGTGCCCAAAGGACCACCAGGCATAAAAGTACATGCACAAAAATGTGCATCAAGTGTAGTATGAGTACGTAAATCCACGTGTACCCAGTAAGTATTTAGCCTAACCCCGGAGGAGTAGTGACAAGGGGTCGACATCGACACTCACTAGTAGTCCAATAATATCAGGTACAGTAAGGAGGTGAACAAATATGAGGCAAAGTAAATAAATGAAATAAACAAGTGTAAATCTGTGGTACAATTATCCTCCATACAATAAACTCAAGATCTTAATTAGCAATTCCTCCTCAACCGGAGCACATATATATATGTATAATGGACCTCACCAAATAGGTTGTTATGATTCGAATCAGGGAAAGACTCACAGATACTCTGGCTTCTTGCCAAATATTACACAGATACTCTGGCTTCTTGCCAAATATTATGCACAATTCCATGAGTATATGTTTATAGAAATGCCGAGGCGTACGGCCTGATCCAACATAAATATTAAAATGTGCACTGCCGAGAGTCGAATGGCATGAACCATAGATGCATCTATTAAACTGTTGAGGGGAACGACCCACTCCTATGAGAGTGTGGTACATAAATCCCGCTGAGGTGAATGGCCCGATCCCATTAGAATAAGAAGTTTAAATGGGTCCTTGACCCCCACTCACGAATGAACATGTGAGTTATAATTTTTAGGGAAAATTATAACATGACAACGCATAACGCACGAGAAATCCGTAAGAGGAACACCATTATTCCGTGGTAAATCATAAAATTCGCGAAAACTCTACAATAGCAAGTCCATCACTCTACGCATGTCTAGTCTCAAGTCATAATACAAAATAAAAGAATTAGACGAGCAAGGATAATCCCTATAGTACAAGTACAATATGATGTAAACCTAAGTCTACCCGGACAATAACATGAATCTAACTACGTACGGACTCTCGTCACCTCGTGCGTACGTAATCCCCACAACAAGTTACACATATGAAATATATCACCTAGGGGTAGTTTCCCCTCACAGAGTTAGACAGGAGACTTACCTCGCTCTGAAGTTCCATAACAGGCTACAACACTGCTCTAACACCTCAAACCGATGCTCATCGCTCCAAAACTGGTCAAACAATGTGCAAATCAATAAGAATATACTCCAATACTCATAACAAACCAATTTAGACAAATTCCGAACTCCGCTCGAAAAGTCAATAAAAATCACCGTCGGGCCCACGTGCCCGGATTCCAAATATCTTCGAAGATAACCATTACCCATAACCTCACGAACTCAAATGTATAATTTATTTCCAATTTCATTCCCAAATTCGTGGTCAAAATCCAAAAATACCAATTCTAGGTTTTCTACCAAAAATCCCACAATTTTCCCAAATTTTCCTCATTAAATCCACATATAAACTTTAAATTTAGCTCACAACAAGTAAGAAACTACTTACCTTGTGTTACATGATGAAGACTCCTCATAATCGCTTCTGCGATCCAAGGCTTCCAGCCCATTTTCGCATATGCGGTCTCCCATGCGCAGATACGCATCCACATCTACGGACATGCTTCCACATCTACGCCCCCAAGCTTTCTCTCATTCTCGCACCTGCGACGCACCTCCACATCTGCGACCTCGTAGGTGCGGACAACCCTTCGCACCTGCGGTCACTCCCCAACTTTGCCCAAACTTCACCTATGACTATTTCCTCACTTCTGCGGTCACGCACCTGTGGTCAAATTTGTGCAGGTGCGATTACACTAGAACTGGTGCACTTCAGCCATCCTTGAAGCTTCAACTTGATCCGTTAACCATCCGAAACCACCCCGAGGCCCCCCGTGATCTCAACCAAACCTACCAACAAGTCCTAAAACACCATACGGACTTAGTCGAGCCTTAAAATCATATCACATAATGCTAAAACCATGAATCGCATCCCAATTCAGGCCTAATGAACTTTAGAACTTCAAACGTCTACATTCGATGGCGAAACCTATCAGATCACGTACGATTGACCTCAAATTTTGCACACAAGTCACATTCGACATTATGTACCTACTCCAACTTCTGGAATCGAAATCCGACCTCGATATCCAAAAGTCCACTCCCGGTCAAACTTCTCAAAAACCCTACAAATTTCTAACTTTCGCCAAATTACCCCGAAATGACCTACGGACCTCCAAATCCACATCCGGGCGCGCTCCCAATACCAAAATCACCATACGGAGCTATTCCCAGACTCGGAATCCCAAAGGGACATCAATAACATTGAAATGCACTTCAACCCAAATTTATGAAATTCTTCCAAAATGCCAACTTTCCACAATATGCGCTGAAATGCTCCCGAGTCATCCAAAACCCGATACGGACATACACCCAAGTCCAAAATCATCATACGAACCTGTTGGAACCTTCCAATCTCGATTTCGAGGCCATTTACTCAAAAATCAAACCTTAGTCAATTCTTCCAACTTAGAGCTTCCGAAATGAGAGTTTTCTTTCCAAATCAACTTCCCGAAATTCAATTCTGACCACGCGCGTAAGTCATAATACCTGAAGTGAAACTAATCAAGGCCTCAAACCAGCGAGCGATGTGCTAGAGCTCAAAATGACCGGTCGGGTCGTTACATTCTCTCCCACTTAAACATACGTTCACCCTCTAACATGCTAAGAACTGCTCTGGAGGTTTCCGAAATAACTGGCCAACACCTCGTGCACCTACCCGTGCTACCACAACCCAGTTGATCACATTAGCTCGAGAAAATCAGAAAATTCTCCCCTTTATTTAGTCAAGTTAGCCTTAGCGCCAAATTCCAACATCTGCAATTCTTTACCAGGTCTGTTCCCAACATACGAACACCGTATCCATCACTACACGATGTACCAATACCTGAATGTGTACTGTTACTGAATTCACACCATGCACCGCGTTATTCACATGACCATAATGACATCCCCTGACAACACTAGCCGAAATCCCACGAATCTGATGCCCACAACATACCTCATGAAGCATATAAGTCCCGCATCTGCTCTCGCAATACTGCCACGACAGAAGAGATGTGTAGAAACTCATAACCACCTGCCGAATCACAAATCATGGAGTCTCTCCTCCTGACAAAAACCATTACCTCATTCTGGACTTAATATCGATATTTACTCTTTAATGTGCCTCATATAAATTTGGTCGCATTGATCCCAGCTCCAATGATCTCTTCTCACCCAGTATAAGTTATTCAGGCAATAAGCCATCTCAGACACGGCCAGAAGTCTCATATGATGCCACCATGTGCCATCAAGTTACAAACTCACATGTGATGCATCAGGAAAAATGAACTTTGGAAATAACTATTCCACCCACGACTAATTAAAAAGCGAAAGGATGTTATGAACCCTCCTCAGAAAATGAGAAACAAAACACACAAGAATAGATATGGGGAAACTGTACTCAACATCACACTGTTGCGGCGTGCAACCCGATCTAACCATGATACCCGTGGCGGCATGCCACCCGATCCACACAACGCTAAAACCATGAATCGCATCCCAATTCAGGCCTAATGAACTTTAGAACTTCAAACTTCTACATTCGATGCCGAAACCTATCAGATCACGTACGATTGACCTCAAATTTTGCACACAAGTCACATTCGACATTATGTACCTACTCCAACTTCCGGAATCGGAATCCGACCTCGATATCCAAAAGTCCACTCCCGGTCAAACTTCTCAAAAACCCTACAAATTTCTAACTTTCGCCAAATTACCCCGAAATGACCTACGGACCTCCAAATCCACATCCGGGCGCGCTCCCAATACCAAAATCACCATACGGAGCTATTCCCAGACTCGGAATCCCAAAGGGACATCAATAACATTGAAATGCACTTCAACCCAAATTTATGAAATTCTTCCAAAATGCCAACTTTCCACAATATGCGCTGAAATGCTCCCGAGTCATCCAAAACCCGATACGGACATACGCCCAAGTCCAAAATCATCATACGAACCTGTTGGAACCTTCCAATCCCGATTTCGAGGCCATTTACTCAAAAATCAAACCTTAGTCAATTCTTCCAACTTAGAGCTTCCGAAATGAGAGTTTTCTTTCCAAATCAACTTCCCGAAATTCAATTCCGACCACGCGCGTAAGTCATAATACCTGAAGTGAAACTACTCAAGGCCTCAAACCAGCGAGCGATGTGCTAGAGCTCAAAATGACCGGTCGGGTCGTTACATTCTCTCCCACTTAAACATACGTTCACCCTCTAACATGCTAAGAACTGCTCTGGAGGTTTCCGAAATAACTGGCCAACACCTCGTGCACCTACCCGTGCTACCACAACCCAGTTGATCACATTAGCTCGAGAAAATCTGAAAATTCTCCCTTTTATTCAGTCAAGTTAGCCTTAGCGCCAAATTCCAACATCTGCAATTCTTTACCAGGACTGTTCCCAACATACGAACACCGTATCCATCACTACACGATGTACCAATACCTGAATGTGTACTGTTACTCAATTCACACCATGCACCGCGTTATTCACATGACCATAATGACATCCCCTGACAACAATAGCCGAAATCCCACGATTCTAATGCCCACAACATACCTCATGAAGCATATAAGTCCCGCATCTGCTCTCGCAATACTTCCACGACAGAAGAGATGTGTAGAAACTCATAACCACCTGCCGAATCACAAATCATGGAGTCTCTCCTCCTGACAAAAACCATTACCTCATTCTGGACTGAATATCGATATTTACTCATTAATGCGCCTCATATAAATTTGGTCGCATTTATCCCAGCTCCAATGATCTCGTCTCACCCAGTATAAGTTATTCAGGCAATAAGCCATCTCAGACACGGCCAGAAGTCTCATATGATGCCACCATGTGCCATCAAGTTACAAACTCACATGTGATGCATCAGGAAAAATGAACTTTGGAAATAACTATTCCACCCACGACTAATTAAAAAGCGAAAGGATGTTATGAACCCTTCTCAGAAAATGAGAAACAAAACACACAAGAATAGATATGGGGAAACTGTACTCAACATCACACTGTTGCGGCGTGCAACCCGATCTAACCATGATACCCGTGGCGGCATGCCACTCGATCCACACAACGCTAAAACCATGAATCGCATCCCAATTCAGGCCTAATGAACTTTAGAACTTCAAACGTCTACATTCGATGGCGAAACCTATCAGATCACGTACGATTGACCTCAAATTTTGCACACAAGTCACATTCGACATTATGTACCTACTCCAACTTCTGGAATCGAAATCCGACCTCGATATCCAAAAGTCCACTCCCGGTCAAACTTCTCAAAAACCCTACAAATTTCTAACTTTCGCCAAATTACCCCGAAATGACCTACGGACCTCCAAATCCACATCCGGGCGCGCTCCCAATACCAAAATCACCATACGGAGCTATTCCCAGACTCGGAATCCCAAAGGGACATCAATAACATTGAAATGCACTTCAACCCAAATTTATGAAATTCTTCCAAAATGCCAACTTTCCACAATATGCGCTGAAATGCTCCCGAGTCATCCAAAACCCGATACGGACATACGCCCAAGTCCAAAATCATCATACGAACCTGTTGGAACCTTCCAATCTCGATTTCGAGGCCATTTACTCAAAAATCAAACCTTAGTCAATTCTTCCAACTTAGAGCTTCCGAAATGAGAGTTTTCTTTCCAAATCAACTTCCCGAAATTCAATTCCGACCACGCGCGTAAGTCATAATACCTGAAGTGAAACTAATCAAGGCCTCAAACCAGCGCTGGTATGTGCTAGAGCTCAAAATGACCGGTTGGGTCGTTACATTCTCTCCCACTTAAACATACGTTCACCCTCTAACATGCTAAGAACTGCTCTGGAGGTTTCCGAAATAACTGGCCAACACCTCGTGCACCTACCCGTGCTACCACAACCCAGTTGATCACATTAGCTCGAGAAAATCTGAAAATTCTCCCCTTTATTTAGTCAAGTTAGCCTTAGCGCCAAATTCCAACATCTGCAATTCTTTACCAGGTCTGTTCCCAACATACGAACACCGTATCCATCACTACACGATGTACCAATACCTGAATGTGTACTGTTACTGAATTCACACCATGCACCGCGTTATTCAAATGACCATAATGACATCCCCTGACAACACTAGCCGAAATCCCACGAATCTGATGCCCACAACATACCTCATGAAGCATATAAGTCCCGCATCTGCTCTCGCAATACTGCCACGACAGAAGAGATGTGTAGAAACTCATAACCACCTGCCGAATTACAAATCATGGAGTCTCTCCTCCTGACAAAAACCATTACCTCATTCTGGACTGAATATCGATATTTACTCTTTAATGCGCCTCATATAAATTTGGTCGCATTGATCCCAGCTCCAATGATCTCGTCTCACCTAGTATAAGTTATTCAGGCAATAAGCCATCTCAGACACGGCCAGAAGTCTCATATGATGCCACCATGTGCCATCAAGTTACAAACTCACATGTGATGCATAAGGAAAAATGAACTTTGGAAATAACTATTCCACCCACGACTAATTAAAAAGCGAAAGGATGTTATGAACCCTCCTCAGAAACTGAGAAACAAAACACACAAGAATAGATATAGGGAAACTGTACTCAACATCACACTGTTGCAGCGTGCAACCCGATCTAACCATGATACCCGTGGCGGCGTGCCACCCGATCCACACAACGCTAAAACCACGAATCGCATCCCAATTCAGGCTTAATGGACTTTAGAACTTCAAACTTCTACATTCGATGCCGAAACCTATCAGATCATGTACGATTGACCTCAAATTTTGTACACAAGTCACATTCGACATTATGTACCTACTCCAACTTCTGGAATCGAAATCCGACCTCGATATCCAAAAGTCCACTCCCGGTCAAACTTCTCAAAAACCCTACAAATTTCTAACTTTCGCCAAATTACCCCGAAATGACCTACGGACCTCCAAATCCACATCCGGGCGATCTCCCAATACCAAAATCACCATGCGGAGCTATTCCCAGACTCGGAATCCCAAAGGGACATCAATAACATTGAAATGCACTTCAACCCAAATTTATGATATTCTTCCAAAATGCCAACTTTCCACAATATGCGCTGAAATGCTCCCGAGTCATCCAAAACCCGATCCGGACATATGCCCAAGTCCAAAATCATCATACGAACCTGTTGGAACCTTCCAATCCCGATTTCGAGGCCATTTACTCAAAAATCAAACCTTAGTCAATTCTTCCAACTTAGAGCTTCCGAAATGAGAGTTTTCTTTCCAAATCAACTTCCCGAAATTCAATTCCGACCACGCGCGTAAGTCATAATACCTGAAGTGAAACTAATCAAGGCCTCAAACCAGCGAGCGATGTGCTAGAGCTCAAAATGAGCGGTCGGGTCATTACATTCTCTCCCACTTAAACATACGTTCACCCTCTAACATGCTAAGAACTGCTCTGGAGGTTTTCGAAATAACTGGCCAACACCTCGTGCACCTACCGGTGCTACCACAACCCAGTTGATCACATTAGCTCGAGCAAATCTGAAGATTCTCCCTTTTATTCAGTCAAGTTAGCCTTAGCGCCAAATTCCAACATCTGCAATTCTTTACCAGGTCTGTTCCCAACATACGAACACCGTATCCATCACTACACGATGTACCAATGCCTGAATGTGTACTGTTACTGAATTCACACCATGCACCGCGTTATTCACATGACCATAATGACATCCCCTGACAACAATAGCCGAAATCCCACGAATCTGATGCCCACAACATACCTCATGAAGCATATAAGTCCCGTATCTGCTCTCGCAGTACTGCCACGACAGAAGAGATTTGTAGAAACTCATAAACACCTGCCAAATCACAAATCATGGAGTCTCTCCTCCCGACAAAAACCATTACCTCATTCTGGACTGAATATCGATATTTATCTTTAATGTGCCTCATATAAATCTGGTCGCACTGATCCCAGGTCCAATGATCTCGTCTCACCTAGTATAAGCAATTTAGGCAATAAGCCATCTCAGACACGGCCAAAAGTCTCATATGATGCCACCATGTGCCATCATGTTACAAACTCACATGTGATGCATAAGGAAAAATGAACTCTGGAAAGAACTACTCCACCCACGACTAATTAAAAAATCGAAAGGATGTTATGAACCCTCCTCAGAAAATGAGAAACAAAACACACAAGAATAGATATGGGGAAACTGTACTCAACATCACACTGTTGCGGCGTGCAACCCGATCTAACCATGATACCCGTGGCGGCGTGCCACCCAATCCACACATAATACTCTATAAGGAAATACTTACTGAGCTAAAATACTCATACATGCAAAATACCTAAATATCAACCACAAGCTCGCGAAGCGCATAATACAAATCCTGGGGAGACGGATAGCGCCATACGCTACGAAACTCAAGCACAACTAAGGTGCAATAAATGACCTATATCTTGAGAGTTATCCTGCTCTCACAACACCACAAATTACACGGGATCTCAACACGAGTGCGAATAATCAAACCTCCTCACAACCCACATGGCACAATAGAGATTACACGGAATGGCTGACGATAGAAATAACATCCAAGGCCCGAAGACCCCTCCGTAAGCAATGCTATGCTGAAATGAACACATCCGGCCTGATATAGAGCCCATATTCACATTTAAATCCATTCACGGACCTCAAGCCAATTCTGATCGTACTGTACTAAGCTAATAAACTTTCAAGGATCCACTCCCAAGAATAGCCGTCAAATCGGGAACAAATTCCATAATTCACTTCCAATTGAACAGAGCGCCCTTCAGGCACAAATTCTCACATTAGCGATAGTACCATAATCTCCATACTTGGTTCCAATCTTTAATCAATCAAGTGACTACGTGTCACACTTATACAATCCTCCCCGTGGGGCATGCTTCCACGACCATTCCGCTCAGGTAGAAAAGTCCGCACATCCATACCACCAACCGTTCTAATTCTGTAAAGTGAATCAAAAATCTGCAATTTAATACACAAAGCCTCTTCCATATGACACCGACCTCAGGTGACGTTAAGGACAATACCAGCTTACAATAAACATCTAAATTCTTTCCTGCTTTCCGAGCTCATGACATTCTTGTCAACACCGAACCGCAGCCTTGATCCTCAGCTTCCAATTCCCCTGCCGCTCACTGCACTTAACATGCCACTACGCGAGAGTAGAAGAATTTCATCATAACTCCTGAACCACTAATAGAATAAATACTTCATCATATAGAAACCTTTCACTTAACTCATTTCAAGAGGACCATTGCAACACGCGACTGAATTCCCATAATCGCAGCAAATACAAACCTCGAGTTGTGGTCCAAACCACCATAACTCTTTCGGGATCCATCTATACATAACATGACTTAATAATTGAATGCCTCCAAATAAATCAATTTACGGCGGCCGTCAAGCCTCGCACGTACTGCCACCAATCACCTGTATAACTTAACACGCTGAAGGAACTGATCATTGCCACCATCATGCTGATTCAACCATTGCTAACCGAACCAACTTCTTCTAATTTACTCTGGACTTGCCTTAGAAATAATAATAGCTCCATTCAAAATATAACGAACTCAATCCGCACTCATCCTGAGTGACCCAATTCAAGAGACCACGTTGTCTAAAAACCCACGAATCATCTCGTACCCTTCATGTGCGCACAATAGCATCTTCAACTGGTACACCCATTCTGATAATTCCTCTATAAATTCAGAATTATTTTCTCCCATTTCTCAAATGCTGCACCGCAGACCGATGATAACATAGAACACTCCAAGCCCCTTTTTGGTAATCCGATGCAATGCTCGATAACCATACTACGGACTCGAAATCCCTAGGCACTGCACTTTAAAAATTTGAATCCACTAGGACCGTTATTAAGAGTCACCCACTCCGACTTGTTCCCAAATATGATCAAACTCCAAGGCTCTGCTAGCACATGAACACCCTTTCAAAGAAGCACCCGGCTGAATCATTTTTCTTGTACATCACATCTACACGAAGCATAAATCCCGAGTATTCCCAAAGCCTGAACATGAATCGATAAGGCCAATTATAGCACACATTCCTCAAATCCTTTGCTCAAATCACCACTGATGTTCTCTTTCCTTAGTCGTAACAACCCACCAATATACCGATAACCAAAAACCTTAAAAGTAGACAACCATGCAATCCAATCATAGGCAGTGAGGCTCACCCACTTAGCTTGAAGCTACCATTACATAACCCTGGAACCTACCAAGATTCCTTCTTCCTCACTGACATGACCTCGCGCAATTAACCCGCCAAATTCCTCGAAATCTTCCTGTTAACCCTTTCATGAACACTCTGAATCCCTAGCCACATTCACATGTTCGACCTCTTACCGGGCAGCCAGTAGAATTCTTCGCAGAAGCTTCGTCAACACCATGCAATCGCTAACCTGCTCATATGAGATAACCCACCTGTGGAAATTTTCATGTCGGCATCTTCCAACGACGCTGCTCTGGGTACAATTACTATGAAATCAATAAACCATTCTGAGCTCGTGCTCCTCCGCCAGCTGTGTAAGTCTGTTCACTCCCCATTGACATCAACTACAGGTGCAACAATATATTCCTATCTGAAGTCATGTTGCATCCCTCTTCATATCAAGCAACTCCTTCCTGTCGTATCCTATCTTCCTCAGTATAGTAGCCAATATTCCAAATTATTCCGTAGACCTAGTCACTATCCACCATAAATCCCCAAATCACTCTAAACTTTTGCCAAGACGTTTAGCTATCCTACCACATAACCCATATGCTACTCTTCCACTCTCCCACTTTGGTCAAACCCTCTCCTTTAAGCAACTACCCGACTCCCGTTTCTTACACCTGGCCTTCTAGAAATTTAACCACCACAAGACGCCTCCCACATGTACTTCCTCATCGTTCGCTTCCCAGTTGTTGCCTTAAATAAAAAATCCATCTCTTTAGCACCTGGATCAATAAATCGCTACCAACTTTAAACCTCCCCGACGATCATCTTTCTCGAGCCATCAACACTAGGAACACCGATTCGATTCTGAACCACTGCACACTATGATTTCTGACACCCGCTTCCCCGGCACCATTTCACAATACCCCGCCCCAAAGGCGAATTGAAGAAAATCATAATATCGGCAAACTTAGCATATTCAACAAGGACAACGACACCACATCACAAATGAAAATTCCACCACGCTCGAAAATACCAAGTCTCATTACTCCATCAACCCAAATTTGAACATTCTTAGTCTGATTGCCTTTCCTCTGCCGGAAATAAAATACTGAATCTCTGAATCATGCACTGAGTAAAACCTTCTTCCAAGTCATTCACTGCCTCGACGCCTAGACAAGCATCCTACCATTACATCATTACTGTGCGATAACAACTTACAAACATCATGGCAACCTGTGCATAGCCTCAAAACCATCAGAAATACAGCTACTGAGATGAAATGACAGAACACCCTTCCACAAGAAGACAATAATAACTTGCTCAAATGCGCAGGGAGAAACATCCTGCCCCAAGTCTGTAGTACCATTAAAACTCTTCGATTGACAATTGATAACGAGCGTTTCACGTCGCATAAGATTGAGTAGGACGGAAATAAAGACATAAGCCTCAAAAGAAACAAATCGCACCATGAGGAATCAAGAAGGGAAGTACTCCTAACAGTCCTGTAGCCTCTCGAAGATAAGTATAGACGTCTCTGTAGCGAGCCGCAAGATTCTACTAGACTTGCTCATGACTCATGAGACCTAAGTGAACCTAATGCTCTGATACCATATTGTCACGACCTGAAATCCATTAATGGTCGTGATGATGCCTAACACCGCTGTAAGGCAAGCCAACAATAGTTGATTAACTCGATTATTCATTTTAGTATTTTGAAATCAAAATTTTCCTTCAATTAAATAATCAAAAAAAACAATTTACAGAGTAAATGATAATATTTTCCCAACTACGATACTAACAACTCATAAATACCCCCAAAACGCGGTATCACAAGTGCATGAGCGTCAACTAGGAAGTAAAATAAAATACAGCATCTGTCCGGAATACAAATTTGATAGAAAAAATACAAATAACCCTAGAGGAGACTCTACTGGCTGCGGATCGTAACCTGAAATGCAGCTCGCGACAAGCCCCCGCATCATCTGTGCCTCCGTGCCCAAAGGACCACCAGACATAAAAGTACATGCACAAAAATGTGCAGCAAGTATAGTTTGAGTACGTACATCCATGTGTACCCAGTAAGTATCTAACCTAACCCCGGAGGAGTAGTGACGAGGGGTCGACATCGACATTCACTAGTGGTCCAATAATATCAGGTATAGTAAAGAGGTGAACAAATATGAGGCAAAGTAAATAAATGAAATAAACAAGTGTAACTTTGTGGTACAATTATCCTCCTTACAATAAACTCAAGCTCTTAATTAGCAATTCATCCTCAACCGGAGCACATATATATATGTATAATGGACCTCACCAAATAGGTTGTTATGATTTGAATCAGGGAAAAACTCACAGATACTCTGGCTTCTTGCCAAATATTATGCACGATTCCATGAGGATATTTTTATCGAAAAGCCGAGGCGTATGGCCCGATCCAACATAAATATTAAATTGTGCACTACCGAGGGTCGAACAGCATGAACCATAGATGCATCTATTAAACTGTTGAGGCGAACGGCCCGCTCCCATGAGAGTGTGGTACATAAATCCTGTCGAGGGGAACGGTCCGATCCCATTAGAATAAGAAGTTTAAACGGGTCCTTGACCCCCACTCACGAATGAACATGTGAGTTATAATTTGTAAGGAAACGTATTTGATGACAACGTATAACGCGCGAGAAATTCGTAAGAGGAACACCATTATTCCGTGGCAAATCATAAAACTCGTGAAAACTCTACAATAGCAAGTTCATCACTCTACACATGTCTAGTCTCAAGTCATAATGCGAAATAAAAGATTTAGACGAGCAAGGATAATCCCTATAGTACAAGTACAACATGATGTAAACCTAGGTCTACCCGCACAATAACATGAATCTAATTACGTGCGGACTCTCGTCACCTCGTGCGTACGTAGTCCCTACAACAAGTTACACATATTAAATATATCACCTAGGGGTACTTTCCCCCTCACAGAGTTAGACAGGAGACTTACCTCGCTCCGAAGTTCTGTAACCGGCTCCAACGCCGCTCTAACACCTCAAACCGGTGCCCGTCACTCCAAAACCAATCAAATAATGTGCAAACCAGTAAGAATATACTCTAATACTCATAACAAAACAATTTAGACAAATTTCCAACCCCGCTCGAAAAGTCGATAAAAATCACCCTCGGGTCCACGTGCCCGAATTCTGAAAATTTTTGAAGATAACCATTACCCATAACCTCACGAACTCAACTATATAATTTATTTCCAATTCCATGCCCAAATTCGTGGTCAAAATCCAAAAATACCAATTCTAGGTTTTCTACCAAAAATCCCACAAATTTCCCAAATTTTCCTCCTTAAATCCACATATAAACTTAACATTTAGCTCACAACAAGTAAGAAACTACTTACCTTGTGTTACATGATGAAGAATCCTCAAAATCGTCCAAGAATCGAGCTCCAAAAATCACAAATGGAAATGAAGAAATGACCAAGTTCGATCCCTTATGTTCTGCCTAGTTTCCGCTTCTACGGATTACTTGACCACATTTGCAGTCCCGCTTCTGCGATCCAGGGCTTTTAGCCCATTTCTGCATATGCGGTCTCCCATGCGCAGATGCGCATCCGCATCTGCAGATATGCTTCCGCACTTGCGCCCCCAGGCTTTCTCTCATTCTCGCACCTGCGATGGACCTCCACATCTGCGACCTCGCAGGTGCGGACAACCCTTTGCACCTGCGGTCACTGCCCAGCTTCGCCCAAACCGTACCTGTGACCATTTACTCGCTTCTGCGGTCAAATTTGCGAAGGTGCGATTACACCAGAACTGGTGCACTTCTGCCATCCTTGAAGCTTTAACTTGATCCGTTAACCATCCGAAACCACCCCCGAGGCCCCCCGTGACCTCAACCAAACCTACCAATAAGTGCTAAAACACCATACAGACTTAGTCGAGCTTTCAAATCACATCACATAACTCTAGAACCACAAATCATACCCAATTCAGGCTTAATGAACTTTAGAACTTCAAACTTCTACGTTCGATGCCGAAACCTATTAAATCATGTCCGATTGTCCTCAAATTTTGCACACAAGACACATTTGACATGATGGACCTACTCCAACTTTCGGAATTTGAATCCGACCACGATATCAAAATGTCCACTCCCGCTCAAACTTCTCAAAAACCCTTCAAATTTCTAACTTTTGGCAATTGACCCCGAAATGACCTACGGACCTCCAAATCTACATCCGGACGCGCTCCCAATACCAGAATCACCATATGGAGCTATTCCCAGACTCTAAATCCCAAAGGGACATCAATAACATTGAAATGCACTTCAACCCAAAATTTACGAAATTCTTCCAAAACGCCAACTTTCCACAATAGGAGCTGAAACTCTCCCGGGTCATCCAAAACCCGATCCGGACATACGCCCAAGTCCAAAATTATCATACGAACCTGTTGAAACCTTCCAATCCCGATTCCTAGGTCGTTTACTCAAAAATCAAACCTTAGTCAATTCTTCCAACTTAAAGCTTCTGAAATGAGAGTTTTCTTTCCAAATCAACTCCTAACTTCCCAAAATTCAATTCCGACCATGCGCGCAAGTCATAATACCTAAAGTGAAACTACTCAAGGCCTCAAACTGTCGAACGACACGCTAGATCTCAAAATGACCGGTCGGGTCATTACACCAGGGACCCCGTCCAATCATATCAACAAGTCCCAGTACTTGACATGAACCTGTTCGAGGCCTCAAATCACACGAAGAAACATCCAAACTATGAATCGACGACCAAAATCCTTCTTTTAGATGTAACCATTCCAACTTCGACTAACGTGTATGATTCATACTTAAACATTCCGTAATAACGCCAAACTTTACGCACATGTCACGACCCAAAATCCACTAAAAGTCGTGATGGCGTCTAACGGAACGTCAGGCAAGCCTACAGTGATTGATCAACTTAATTACTCATTTTTATTACTTTTGAAATCATAATTTCCATTAATTAAATAGTACAAAATAGAATTTACAGGGTGAAATGATTATAATTACGTGAACCACCATACTAAACATCTAGTAGAAACCCCCAAAACCCGGTGTCAAAAGCGCATGAGCATAAACTTGGAAATATAATAAAATACAACATCTGTCTGGAATATAAGTTAGACAGGAGAATATAAATAACGATGATGGAGACATGTATGCTATGGATTGTAATATAGAATGCAACTCACCATAAGTCCCCGCAATAGTTGCACCTCTGCGGCACCGCGCCCAAAATACCACTAGAAATGTAGACCTGCACAATAAGTGTTGAAGTGTAGTATGTGTACTTAAATCAACACATACCCAGTAAGTATCTAGTCTAACCCAGGAGAAGTAGTGATGATGGGTCAACATCGACACTTACTAGTGGTTCAATAAATCATGTAGAGGAAGAAGTAAACAACTATGAGGAAGAGTAAATACAAGGTAAAATACTCCTCTGAACGGTAAACTCAAGCTCTCAATTAGCATTTACCTCCTCAACCGGAGTATATATAAAGATGGGCCTCACCAGATAGGTCGTCATAATTCAAATCAGGAAAAACACACGGATACGATGGTTTTTTGTCAAATATTGCACACGACGCTGCCGAGGCGAACGACCCGATCCACAAGAGTATTTTATAGAAATTCAGCGGCGAACGGCCCGATCCCATCATAATGTGTGCATTGCCGAGGGTCGAACGACACGAACCATAGATGCCTCTATTATACTGTCGAGGCAAACGGCCCTCTCCCATACGAGTGTGGTACATAATCCTGCCAAGGCAAACGACCCGATCTTATTTGAATAAGAAGATTTAACGGGTCCCTGACCCCACTCACGAATAAACATGTGAGTTATGAATTTTAAGGAAAACCTTGCAATGAATACGCACAATGCAAGGAGAAATTCATAAGGATAGCACAAATTATTTTGCGGATTGTCAAGTAGCTCGTCACATCTTTACAATTTACGAGTCTATCACCCTGTGCAAGTATAGTCTCAAGTCATAATGTGACATAAAGGAATTAAACAAGCAAAGATAACTCAAATAGTACAATTATAGCATGGCGTGAATCTAAGTTTACCCGGACACAATCAGGAATTATAGCATATGCACGGACACCCGTCACCCTCATACGTGTGTAGATCCCACAACATGTAGCACATAAGAACATAACACTTATAGGGTAAATTCCCCCTCACAGGGTTAGATAAGAGACTTACCTCACTCCGAAGTTCCATAACCGGCTCCAGCGCCTCTTCAACTCCTCAATTCAAAGCCAACGATTCGAAACTAGTCAAACAAGGTGTAAATCAATTAAAATATTCTCCAATGCGTATAATTTAACAATTTATAATAATTCCCAACTCCGATGAAAATGTCAACAAAGTCAACCCTCGAATCCACGTGCCCGAATTCCAAAAATTCTTGAAGATAATCATTACCCATAACACTATGAGCTCAAATGTACAATTTATTCCTAACTCCAAGTCCAATTTCGTGGTAAAAGTCCAAAATACCAAATTCTAGGTTCTCTTCAAAAAACACAATTTCACCAATTTGCATGCTCATATCCATGTATAATTCATGTATTTAACTCACAAATGTGAAGAAATCACTTACCTAGTGATGGGTGACGAAGAAGCTCCCAATAAATCGCCCCAAGCTTGGCTCCCATGGAAGATTTGAGATAAAATGAGCCAAAACCCGTTTTTGCAAATTTATACACTGCCCAGGCGACTTTCATCGCGAACGCATCACTGCCCTCATGTTCGCGAAGCTCAACAAACTCAGGCCCAGAAATTCTTATTCACGAATGTGGCAAGTCCTCGCATTCGCGAAGCACAACCTGCTTCAGCCCCCCAGTTCCTCTACGCGAATGCGAGCATTGCCCTTCGCGAGCGCGTCTGCCCAATCACGAATGCATAGAACAAAAGAGCCCAGTCCATAGTTCCTTCCTCGTGAATGCGTGAGGCCCTTCGCGTTCGCGAAGAACAACACCAGCACCAGCAAACGAACAACAGCAACTTAGCCAAACTTTGTCAAAAACCACCCCAAAACACACCCGAGGCCCCCGGGACCTCGTTCAATCACACCAACCAGTCCTAAACATGAAACGTACCTACTCGAGGCCTCAATTACACCAAACAACATCAAAACTACGAATCGACGATCAAAATCCTTCTTTAAACTTCCAAACTTCGGCGAACGCGTCCGAATCATATCAAAACATTCCATAATGACAATACGAACCTATTCCAAGGCTCGAAATCCCAAACGGACATCGATAAAATCAAAGTCCACTTCAAACCAAACATAAGAAATTCTTAAACTTTAAAAATGCCAACCTTCCATGATAAATACCGAAATGCTTCCGGACCACCCGATACTCAACCCGAACCTACGCCCAAGCCGAAATCATCATACGAACCAATTAGAACCTTCAAATCCTGATTTCGAGGTTGTTTACTCAAAAGTCAAACCTTAGTGAATTCTTCCAACTTAAAGCTTCCGAAATTACAATTTTCTTTCCAAGTCAACTCCGAACTTCCCGAAATTCAATCCCAACCACACATACAAGTCATAATACCTTAAGTGAAGCTACTCAAGGCCTCAAACCGTTGAACGACGCACTAGAGCTCAAAATGACCGATCGGGTCGTTACATTCTCCCTCACTTAAACATACGTTCATCCTCGAACGTGCTAAGGACTGCTTTGGAGTTGTCTAAAATCATTGTTTAAAACGTGCACCTACACGTGCCACCACAACCCATTTGAGCACATTAGCTCGAGCCAAACTGAAGATCATCCCTATAACCTTAGCTAACAAGCTTTAGAACCAAATTCCAACATCCGAAATTTTCCACAAGACCCAATTCTAACATACGAACGCTGTATCAATCACCAGACACTGTACCCTGCATGACCATGCTCCACCGCTGAAATCACACCATGCACCACATAAGTCGTTTGACCATAATAACATCCTCTGACCACAATAGATGTAATTCCATGAACCTGGTGCCCGCAATACACCTCATAACACATATAAGCCTTGATCCAACTCTCGCAATACTGCCACGACGGAAGAGATGTGTAGAAACTAATAACCACCTGTCGAATCAACATATCATGGAATCTCTCCTCCTAACAAGAACCATTACCTCATTCTGAACTGAATAACGATATTTGCTCTTTAATATACCCTACATAACTCTGATCGCAGTGATCCCAGGACCAATAACCTTGTTTCACCGGGTACAAGCTGCTCAGGTAATAAGCCATCTCAAACACTCCCAGGATTTCACGTGACGCCATCAATGCACCAACAAGGTACAACTTGAATATGACACATAAGGAAGAACGAACTCTGGAAAAGAATACCTAGCCCGTGTAACGAATAAAACGGTCGAACAGATGCTATGTACCTTTCTCAGAGAATGAGGAACAAAATACACAAGAATAGATATAGGGAACCGTACTCAACATCTCACAATTGCGGCGTGCAACCCAATCTACACATGATACCGTTGCGGCGTGAAACCCGACCCAAACAACATACCCGTGGCGGCGTGCTACCCGATCCACATATAACAATAAATAAGGGAGTACCCATCAAGCCAAAATGCTTATACCTACCAAATAATCGAATATCGACCACAAGCACGCCAAGTGCAAAAAACTATAGCCCTAGGGAGACGGATAGAGCCATACGCTACAAAACCCAAGCACAACTAAGGTGCGACAAATGTCCTGCATGTCGAGAGCCATCATGTTCATATATCACCACAAGCTACACACGACCACAATACATGTGCGAATAATCAAGCTGTCTCACAACCTACATGGCACAATAGAGTATTACATGGAATAGTTGATAACGGGAATAACATCCAATGCTCGAAGACTCTTCCATAAGCAACGATATGATGAATGAACACATCCGACCTGATGTAGAGGACACATTCACATTAGACACATCAACGGACCTTAAGCCGATTTCGATCATCCTATATTAGGCCAACAACCTTTCAAGGATCCACGGTGGCCCCATTCTTGACAAACACGATCAATCGTTCCAATCCTGAACAAACTCCCACAGTTCACAACCAAGGAACAGAGCGCCTTCTAGGCATAAACTCTCACATTAACGATAGCACCGTAATCTCCATGCTTTGTTACAATCTTTAACAATCAAGTGACTAACATGTCCCACTTATACAGATTTCCCTGTGGGATATGCTCCCACGACCTTCCGCACCAGGTAGCAAGGTCTGCACCTCCATACCACCAACAATACTAATGATGTAAAAAAAAATAAAGGAATCTACAAATCAGTGCACAAAGCCTCTTACACAAGACACTGTTCTGAGTTGACACCAAAGAAAATACCAGCTTACTCTGGACATCTGAATTATTTCTTGCTCATCCGAGCTCATGACATTCTTGTCAACACTGAACCGCAACTTTGATCCTCAACTTCCAATTCCCATGCCTCTCACTGCACCTATCATGCCGCTATGCAAGAGTACAAGAATTCATCATAACCCCTGAACTACTAGTAGAATAAATACTTCATTGGCTAGAAACCTTTCACTTAACTCATTTCAGGAGAAACATTGCAACACACAACTGAATTCCCAAACTGAAAAAAATACAAACCTCAAGTCGTGGTCTAAACCGCCATAACTCTTCCAGAATCTATTTACACATAAAAAGGCCATTTGAATAAAATACCTCCCAAATCAATCAAGTTATGGTGGCTATCAAGCCCGTATGTACAACCACAAACCATATGTATAACTTCTCATGCCGAAGGAACTGATCATTGTCACAATCATGCTGATTCAACCATTACTAACCAAACCAACTTCTTCCAATTTACTCTCGACTTGCCTTAGAAATAATAATAGCTCCATTCAAAAACATAATGAACTAAATCTACACTCATCCCGAGTGACCCGAAACACGAGACCACATATTCTCAACACCCATGAACCATTTCATACCCTCTTCAAGCGGACAATAGCATCTCCAACTAGTACACCCATTCTGCAAGACCTTCCGCAAATCTGAAGCTACTTCTTCCTTTCCTCCAATACTGCACCGCATACCCGATGATAACATAGAATACTCCAAGTCCCTTTCATAATCCACTACAAAAACTCGATCCTTAACCACACAACGGACCCAAAATCCTTAGGCACTGCACTTTAATTCTTGAACCCACTAGGACCGTTATTGAGAGTCGCGGCCGCAGAAAAGTGTGTGCGGCCGCAGATCAGACCAATCTCTATCTTCAGAGAGTTGCCATTTAGAGGTACTCATAGTGCAGCCACATTAACAATTGTGCGGACCGCACTTCAGATGTGCGGTCACACTAATAATTGTGCGGACCGCAGTTTCATCTCTGCGACCGAAAGTCCAAATTGTGCGGTCCGCACAACCCAGGCTGCCGCACTTGTAATTGTGAGGATCGCTCTTCCCTTCACTGAAAACATATTTTGTTCTGTGAATGTCTATTTATCTGCACTTGAACTAGAACTGACTCCTGCTGCTATTTTGTTATAGAAAATGGTTAGATCACGAGGTCATGGTGATACATCAAAGGGGAGGGGTGAACCTTCCAGAGGCAGAGGCAGAGGCAAAAGCAATTTACCCCTCGCTCTTCAAAAGGTAATCAGTAAGATAGCTAGAGCAGGCTGAAAGCCTTCCGAGTCTAGTTCATATGCCCTATCTCGGGAAGCGTCAGAGGGTGACTTAATGCAAGAGCAGCTTGTTGTTCAATCACAGCCACAGTAGCCACAGCAGCCACAGGGCAGATACAAACTTAGAGACGAGCCTTCCTCCTCTGAGAGCACTTTCGAGGATTCGGAAGGAGACAGTCAAGCTTTAGAGCCCTCGTCCACACATGCCCCCTTTTCACCTGCTACTATAATGGATGTTGATGATATTCCGGATGATGGCCGAGGGGGTGATACTAGAGTTTCCGGCCTTGAGAGGTCGAAGAAGAAAGAGATTTGGGAAGATAGGTTTATTAGTCTGGCTATTTTCACAAGCTTCTGAGAGTGATGGCCAATCATATCACTAACTCTTGAGCATCAATTCATGATAAAAGACCTTGACAAATACAACCCGGCAGTGTTGAGAAAGTTCCGGGAGCGGAAGGGGTGGATGTGGTTCACCAAAAGTATGGTAGACGCCAAGGAATACCTGGTCCGGGAATTTTACGCCAATGTGGCGTATATAAAGAAAGGGACCAAGGTAAAAAAAGTAGGAAATCTAAAGGTGAGATTCGATCAGAGCACCCTGAACACGTATTTAAGGTTTGAGGATGTGGAGCCAGTGCAATACCTAGAAAAGTTAGCAATGGGAGATGCAGTTCGACCATGGCTAGCTGAGATTCTTGCAGCTCCGGGGCCGCCTCTAGAATGGATCACAAGAGGGGTTCCCATTCAGCAGAACACCCTAAATTTTGTGGCAAAGGGATGGCAAACATTCGTGTGTAGCAGACTAGACCCGTGCCAAAATGAAACAAATCTTCCGATTCAGCGGGCAATACTAGTCGTTTCTATCATGGCCGGGTACCTAATCAATGTGGGTGCCGTATCTCAACACCATCACTGAGTACCTTACGGATGCGGGGGTGTAGCCGAGGGATTATGATACCAAGGTGCAGGCGAAGAAGCCCTTCTCATGGTATTCTATGCTGGGTGATGGAAACCCAAAGAAAAAGAGTCAACCCTCTACTACTACAGGCCAGTCTGATGAGCCCGTCGGGGTAGCTGCTGAGATAGTTGGCATGCCATCTACTTCAGTAGAGCCTTCTGATGGTGCAGCAGCTATGCCTCAACCTCCTTCTTCAGGTCCTTTAGCATCAGTGCCCTCCACATCGGCTTTGAAGCCGGTGCCCATGCCAACTCATCCACTATTTGCGCTGTGAGTCTCTCAAACACTAGAGAGGCTTAACAACTGGATGCAGATAGCCACTGCAAAAGCTGTCTGACATATCCAGTGCTGTTGCAGCACAATCATCCACCCCGACACCCCAGATTCCTTTGATAGTGGAGGATATATTGAAGAAGATCTTGGAGAACCAGACCACCATTATGGACACCTTGGTAGCACATGGAGAAGTGATTGAGTAGCTGGGGAAGCAGGTAAAGAAAATGAAGAAATCCCAGGCGTCCAGGAAATCAGTTGATAGGCTGAGGAGAGAGGTGACCAAGATAGCAGCAGCTAGTGATCTTTCATTTGATATGCTCATAGGGTCAGACCCACCAACACCAGCAGATCCAATAGCACTATCAGCTCCAGTGGCACCAGCTGGCCAGTCTGAGGAGCCAGACCTGGCTGCCGACACTGTTGAGGCAGTGCGCCAGATGTTCACTAACCCAGTTACTCCCAGAGTTGATGATGATGAGATCCACTTAGAGGAAATTGAGGGAGGTGACACTGCTATGGACACGGAGGTGTCCAAGGCCACATAGGGAGTCTTTTTCACTCTTACCCTTCTTTATTCTTGTTTTGATTAAGCATTCGGGACAATGCTTATTTTTATTTTGGGGTGGAGTTATTTGCTATTTGGATGACGTTTAGACATTTGGTTTGTAATAACTGATAATATTTTCTTCTTTCTCTTTATTATGTATATATATATTCTCCCCGTTCTCTCTTGATGTATATATTCTCTCTTTTCCTCTCTCATCATGTATATTCATTATGATTTTAGTAGTTTGCTTTTTAGCTTCTTTATTCTATTTTCTTATTAGTCTATGTTTAATCTAGTAGCTTCTTTTTTATTTTGTAGCTTCTTTTTATGTTTTAGTGAACAATAAGCCTTTGGTTTTCTTAATGCCATGGTTCTTTCGAAAGGTAAATTTTGTGTGAACCAGGTGACTCTTCCCAATGATGGATGGCGTGACAACCTTCTTAAGGGATTGAGTCTGTTTTTGGTGTATAGGTAAGAATAGTAGTAATAATGAATAAAAATACCTAATTGAGTCAGGCTCGAAGAGTCAAACATGCTTCACTTGGTACCAACACACTTAAATAAGTCCTTAGGTTAAAAATAAGGGTTTTGGAAAGAAATAGCTCTAGTTAGTGACCTTGTGACTCTTGTGTTGACTTAGGCAATCATCGAGTGGTTTAGTCGAACCATAGTGATTTTCAATCGTGAATATGGTCGTTGTGGGCCCTCGACTCTATCCGCTTTAACAATCCAGCTGCATGAGATGTGAGATGTTGTTAGTGCAAGTCCAAGTACCCATGCAAATGGTCTAGAACTTGTCCCGAAGTAGGGGGGGGTTAGCTTTTTCTTTATGATCATAAACTCCGCTGATCTACTCCCATGGCAAAGCTTACATTCACGAATGTGTTTCTAGGCGAAATTTTAAGTCTTGCTTGGCTTGAGAAGTGATTGTAGGCTCTCCTTGGCCCGTTTGAAATTTTTCATGGCCCACCAAAGTTGTTATTCCTAGTCAACCCAATTGAGCCTAAAACCTTTTCCATTTGATCACCATGTTATAAGCCTTTACTCATTTTGTTGTGACCCTCTCTTGGCACCCGAGATTTCCTTAACACTCTTGTGAAATAAATGGTTAAAAACATAAGTTTGGGGGAGAGACGAGGAGTTTGAAAAAACAAGTATCAAGGCAAAAGAGAAAAGAAATGAAGAGAATGAAAGGAAAAAAAAAAGAAATAACAAAAAGAAAATGCAAAAAGAAAGTGAATAAGTTGAAAAGTTGAAGGGATTCAAAGAAAAGTAATGATGCAAAGCATGGAAAAAAGAGAAGAAGGAGAAAATGAATAACATGGCCAAGAAAGAGTGATGTTAAGCCTCTCAAGTTCCCCTAAGGAAAACAAAATGCTTCAAAGTGTTGGCAAAAGCATTAGCCGATAAAAGAAAATGGAGTGATTAAGGAAAGATGAACCAGTTCTATCAAAGCTTATCCAACCTTATTCTAACCTTCATTGCATCTCAAAAAAGCCCTACGTGATTTCAAGCCGAGTAAACTTATATTAGTGGTGATTCACATGAGGGACAAGCCTATGGTACATAAATCCGTACTTGTGACATTGTTTTGAGAGAGATGAGTGAACCTTTCACAAACCTGCGAATTTAGTGCTATATTCTTAAGTGAGATAGGCAAAAGGAGAGTAGAGGAGGAGGAGTTTGGGATCCACAATGACCTACATGAAAGAGCGAGCTTCCTTGATGAATAAAGTCAACTCTTGATGCTCAAGTGTCACATTAGAACTATTCGTGCTTAAAAGTTTAACTTGTTGCCTTGTTGATAATTCATAAGTGTCGTGGATAATTGTTAGCCTCAATTGATGTGTGATTGATTCACCTTTGATTAGCTGGAATGGCTCTTAACTTGTGGAGGTGGGAATTACCTTATTTGCTTGAGGAAAAGCAAAAGCTTAAGTTTGGGGGAGTTGATAAGTGGGGATTTTGACTACTTATTAGCGCCTTTTTGCTTTTGTTTTAGTCCAAAAGCGCTTAATTGTGTTCTCAAAAACTGATAAAATATGCTTAATTGCAGGAATATTGGAAGATAATCTCCAAAGATGAAATCTACTTCAAAGGGGAGTAATCTAAACTTAAGGACAAAAACAACACAAAAGCTCAAAGTGCGGTCCGCAGAATATCTTCTGCGGCCGCAGGTCATGAAGCAATTCCATCAGAGAAGGTTGCAAGATGCGGAACGCACATAAAATTGTGCGGCCGCAGAAACTGGGTAAAAGCCAAAGTTCAGAGAACCTGCATGTCAAGTTCAACAAGAGTGCAGACCGCATAATTATTGTGTGGCCGCAGAAGAGAATGATGCGGCCGCAACCACATTGGTGTTGACCGCATAAGAGCATGATGCGGCCGCAACCACATTTGTGTGGACTGCAGAAGAGCATGGTGCGGCTACAAACATATTTGTGCTGTCTGCAGAAAGAGAGAAGTGCGGCCGCATGTTTCCAATCCTGTCAGGCTCAAGTAAAGTGCGGACCGCACATGGAATTATGCGGCCGCAGAACCTCCGAAAGGGCATTTTTGTCCGAAAATTCCTGCACTGTATAAATAGAAGAGTTTCACCTTTTTAGGTTAAGTTTTGACAACAGCTGCTACAGTTGACAGTTTCTTTTACTCTTTTTAGTAGTTTTTGCTATTTTGAGCTTTTTGAATATTGATTTCATCATTTTAATTATCAATATGGGTTTGATTAACACTTCTTCTTTTTCTTCCAATTTAAGCATAAGTAGCTAGATTTTTACTAGGGTTGTGACCCAACCCTAGTGTGTAAATTTAATGGGTATTTGATTTATTGTTTGTTTATGGTTGGGTGTTGATTATCTAGCCTAGTTCTTGCTTTTATGTGAAGAATTAATGGTTGGAAAAATTATTTCATGACTATTTGACTTGGTCTCTACTTGAGAAAGAGAGACTTAGTATAGGAAAACTTGGCTAGAAAGAAATTGGGTCAATCGAGAGATTTATAAGCCCAAATAAAGGGTTGAATCTATGGCTGTCCAACGGGACGGGATGGGACAAAATTAACGGGATGGGACGGGACGACATTTAGCCGTGACGGGACGAAACGGGACGGGATGGGAGAAACGGGACAAAACGGGATGGGACGGGACAGATGGTAGGCCCATCTCGTCCCGCTAATAAATTGGATGAGACGAGACGGGACGGGTTCGCGGGCCTTGATTGGCATTTAAAAAAAAAATTATTTAAGCATTGAGTTGGGCAACGACTATTCTTTTGACAATGACTAAGTTTTTAAAATTTGCAACAACTAATTTTTTGACTTATTTAATAAACTTAAAAATTAAACGGAAATTAGGAAACTAAGTAAAGAATTATAAAATATTAAAACAAAAGACTTGTAATGAAATATTCTAGTAATTATAAATTTATAATAGAGTTATAATTTATTTAATATAATTTCAAGCCATTAAGTAACTAAGTAAGAGTGTAAGACAATTCATAAAAAACATTCAACGCTTAGAGCCTTTTATTTTATTAATAGAACTTTCAAATCTCACATACAAATATAATTCTTTTGAAGAGCACCTAATCTAAGTAACCACCTTCTAAGAAGGGTTCTGTTTGAACTAGGCCTCTTAGTAGCCAATTACAAATTATCATCTAATATTTGTAAGCTCCTATATAACTTCGTTGTAACTTATCTATAATTTCTCTAGGACATTGTTCTGAAATTGGCAATTTTGATTGATGTTCCATGAGTTCCATGCCATCATCGCTCCCAGTGCTAAGTATCTCATTGTATTCTTCTTCTTCCCTAGTGGTTAATTTTTCAAAACCAAGATTTCTTCTTTCTGAATTAATCCAATCTCTGAATAATACGGAAATCTCTAGGTTGTCCTCCGCTAATGAATATCTATGATCTCCGATTTGAAATCTTGCCGCGCTAAAAGCACTCTCCGATGCTACTGATGATGCTTGAATAGCAAGGATATCTCGGGCCATTATTGAAAGTGTTGGAAAAGTCTTGCCATGCTCCCTCCACCATGCCAAAAGTTGTTCGTTGCCTTCTTCGTCTTTAATACTTTCCAATCCTTGATTAAGATAAGAATCAAGTTCATCATCAATAGAGGAATCATAACTTGTTATATCATCCATATCTTCCCATAGAACTTCTACTCTAGACTTAGAAGTAGAAGGAGCAGTTTCACCGCCTGTTGTTTCCATAGATTTATATTTATCAAATATTGATCTAACATAAGAATATATGTTAGCTTGGCAGTCTTTGAGAGATGGTTGTTCATTTTCTTGAATTGCTAAATTCTCATAAATTTTACGAACAAGTCCATTTGCACCTCTTAATTTTAAAGATGGGTTAAGTATAGTAGAAATTAATTCCAGTGTGTTTTGAATCAACAAATTTATAGCCAATAATACATTTTTGCATGTTCCAGTGATGATCAACCCAATGACATGTAACAGTTAAATAATCACAACCATTAGGACTACGACCTATATCAGATGTGATAGACACTTTACAATCTAAGTGAAAAAATACACAACGAATATACTGAAGATGGTCAAGCTATTGTTTTAAATAATTAGAACTCCCGCCAGATCCACTAGGAGTGCCAGTACCAGTGCTAGGATCCGCTATTAGTCCGGCTTCTATTTTAGCTTGTATCCATAAAGCTTTGTGCTCCCTACCTAAGTGCCTAGTTAAACCCCCCGTCCCACCACTTTTGGTGTGCGCAAAGTTTTGCTTACATATTCTACATGTAGCACGTTGATTGCTTACAAACCCGAGGCCCCCAGCCCCCCATCCAAGCATACCAACCAGTCCCAAAACATAACAGGAACCTACTCGGGGTCTCAAATCACACCAAACAACATCAAAATTGCGAATTGACGATCGAAATCTTCCTTTAAACTTTCAAACTTCGCTGAACACGTCTGAATTACACTAAAACTTTTCGGAATGATGCCAAACTTTAAGCACCATTCATAAATCACAATACGAACCTATTCCAAGGCTCAGAACCTCAAACGGGCATCGATAACACCAAAGTCCACTTCAAATCAAACTTAAGAAATTCTTAAACTTTCAAAATGTTAACTTTCCATAATAAGCGCTGAAATGCTCCCGGACCACCTGATACTCAACCCGAACATACGCCCAATTCCGAAATCATCATACGAACCTATTGGAACCTTCAAATCCCAATTCCGATGTCGTTTACTAAAAGTCAAACCTTAGTCAACTCTTCCAACCTAAAGCTTCCGAATTTAGAATTTTCTTTCCAAATCAAATTCTGAACTTCCTGAAATTAAATTCCGACTACGCGTACAATTCATAATACATGAAGTGAAGCTACTCAAGGCTTCAAACCGCCGAACGACGTGCTAGATCTCAAAACGACCGGTCAGGTTGTTACATTCTCCCCCACTTAAACATACGGTCATCCTCAAATGTGCCAAGAACCGCTCCGGAGTTGTCCAAAACCACTATTCAACACCTCGTGCACCTACCCATGCCACCATAACCCGGTTGGGCACACTAGCTTGAGCCAGACTGAAGATTCTCCCTTGTATTTGGTCAATAAGACTTAGAACCAAATTCCAACCTCTGAATTTTTGTACAAGACCTGATTCCAACATACGAACACCGTATCGATCACTACACACTGTACCAAAACATGATCATGCACCCATGCTGACATCACACAATGCATTGCATAACTCATTTGCCCAAGGCAACCTCCTCCAAGCAGAACAGCCGCAATTTTACTGACCTGGCCCAAAGCTTGTAATATACCTCGTAACACATATAAGCCATATTCCAACTATCGCACTACTGCCACGATGGAAGAGATATGTAGAAACTCATAACTACATGTCGAATCAACAAATCATGGAGTATATCCTCCTGTCAAGGATCACAACCTCATTCTGAATTGAATAATGATATTTTCTATTTAATATTCCTTATATAAATCTTATTGCACTGATTTCAGGTCCCAAAACAAAATCTCGTCTCACCCAGTACATGCTTCTCGGGCAATAAGCCACCTCAACACCGCAAAAAATCTCATATGATGCCATCAATGCTCCAACAAGCTACAAACTCGAATGTGATACATAAGGAAAAAAACATGCTCGGGAAAAGAACTACCCAGCTCGCGTAACGAATAAAATGATCGAACAGATCCTATGAACCCTTCTCAGAGAATGAGAAACAAAATACACAAGAATAAATTTAGGGAACCGTACTCGACATCTCACTGTTCTGGCATGCCACCCAATCCACACATGATATCGTTGCGGCGTGCAACCCGATCCAAATAACATAATATCGTTGCGGCTTGCAACCCGATCCAAATGGCATACTCGTGATGGCGTGCCATCCGATCCACACATAACAGTAAATAAGAGAATACCCATCAAGCCATAATAGTCATACCTACGAAATACCCGAATAATTACCACAACCACGCCAAGTGCAAAAATACAACCCTGGGGGTACGGATAGCGCCATACGCTACAAAACCCAAGCACGACTAAGGTGCACTAAATGAGCCATCCTGGTGGTGGTGCACTCATGGTGGTGCACTTGCATCTCGAGAGCCATCCTTCTCACATAATACCAAAAGCTACACGACATCACAACACATGTGTAGATAATCACGTTATCTCACAACCCACATGGCACAATAGAGTTTTACATGGAAAAACTGACCACGGCAATAACTCCAATGCCTGAAGGCTCCTCCGTAACTAATTTTATGCCAAATAAACACATCCGACATGATGTAGAGCGCACATTCATATTAGACCCACCAATTGACCTCAAGCTGATTCTGATCATACCATACTGGGCTAATAACCTTTCAAGGGTCCACAATAACCCTATCCATGATACATAAGAATAGCCGTCAAATGCGGAACAAACTCACACAGTCCACAACCTAAGGAATAGAACGCCTCTCGTGCATAAACTCTTACATTAGCGACAATACCAGAATCTCCATACTTGATTTCAATCTTTAACAATCAGGTGACTAACATGCCACACTTATACAGATCTCCCCGTGGGATACGCTCCTACGACCTTCCACACCAGGTAGCAAGGTCTGCACCTCCATACCACCAACAATACTAATGATGTAAAAAAAAATAAAGGATCCACAATAGATATACAAAGCCCCTTGCACAGGACACTATTCTTAGGTGACACTAAAGAAAATGCTAGGTTACACTGAATATCTGAATTTTTCTATGCTCAGCCGAGCTCGTGACATTCTTATCAACACCAAACCTCGACCTTGGTCCTCAACTTCTAAATTTCCATACCACCTGCTGCATTTACCATGCCGCTATGTGAGAGTACAAGAATTCATCATAACCCATGTACTGCTAGTAGAATAAACACTTCATTGGCTAGAAACCTTTCACTTAGCTCATTTCAGAAGAACCATTGCAGCACGGAACTGAATTCCCAAACCACAGAAAATACAAACCTCAAGTCGTGATCTAAACTATCACAACTCCTCCGAAATCCGTTTACACAACAAGGCCATTTGAATCAAATACCTCCCAAATCCATCAAGTTATGGTGGATGTCAACTCCGCACGTACAGCCACAAATCATCTATATAACATACATACCGAAGGAACTGATCATTGCCATAATCACGCTGATTCAAACCATTAATAACCGACCCAACTTACTCTTGACTTGCCTTGGAAATAATAATATCTCCATCCAAAAACAACGAACTCGATCGACACTCATCCCGAGTGACTCGAATCACAAGACCCCATCATCTCAATACTTATGAACCATCTCATACCCTCCTTATGCGCACAATAGCATCTCCAACCGGTATACTCATTCTAAAAAACCTTCCGCGAGTCCGAAGCTATTTCTCCCATTCGTCCACTACTACTCGCAGACCTGATGATAACATAGAAAATTCCCCAAGTATTCTTCACACTCTACTGCAAAATCTCGGTCTTCTACCACACCATGAACCCAAAATTCTTAGACACCACGCCTACATCCTTGAACCCATTAAAACCACTATTGAGAGTCTCCCGAATATAATCAAAATCCAATGCTCTGTTAGCACATGAACATCTTCTTAAAGAAGCAACCGACTGGATTCTTTTCCTTGTACATGACATCCACAAGAAGCATAAACTCTGAGTCTTCCCAAAAACCTGAACATGAATCGTTAAGGCCAAATATAGCACACCCTATCAAGTTCTTTTCCCGAATTACCTCTGATGTTTCCTTTTCTTAGTCGTAAATAATCCACCAATGCACCAATAACCAGGAACCGCACAAGCAGACAACCACATGATCCATTCGTAGATGGTGGGCTCTCTCACTTATCTTTAAGCTACCATCACATAAATTTAGAACTCACCAAGATTCCTCCTTCTCAATTTACCATGATCTCACACCGTTAACCCGCCAAACTTCTCAAAATCCCTTGTTAAACTTATCATGAACACTCCGAATTATCATCTCTAATCCCATACTCGACCTTCTGCGAGGTAGTAAGTAGAACTCTTCGTAGAAACTTCATCATCGTCACGCAATAGCTAACCTGATCACAGGAGATAACCCACCTGTGGTATTCCATGCCGACATCTTCCAAAGGCGCTGCACTGGGTACAAATACCACACATTCAGTAAACCCTCCTGAGCCCATGCTTGTACACCGGCTGTACATGGCTGTTCACTCCCCATTGACATCGACTAAAAGTCCGACAATACGTCCTAAACTCAAAGTCACGTCGCATCCAAAAATGATAATCAAGTTTTCACACCCCTCTTCATTTCAAGCAACTCCTCTTTGCCATATTCAATCTTCCTCCGTGTCGTAGTCTCCATCCCAAATAAAATCCGTAGACCTAGTTGCTTTCTACCACAATTCCCAAATCGCTCTAAACTTTACTCAAGGCACGTGGCTATCCTACCACAGAATTTATATGCTAATTTTCCACTCGCACTTCGGTTAACCATCTCCTTTAAGCAACTTCTCGACCTTTGCTTTTTATACTTGACCTGCTAGTAATTCTATTACCGCGAGGCACCTCCCACTATGTCCTTTCTCATACTTTGCTGGCCGAATGTTGCCTCAAATCAAATTCATACCTGTAACACCTGAACTAATAAATTGCTACCAATTCTAAACCTCTTAAAAGATCATCTATCTCGAGCCATCAACATTAGAAACACCAATTCGGTTCCAAAATCACTACATTATGCTATCTCTGGCAACCGCTTCTCAGGCACCATTTCACAACACCCTGCCCCAAAGGCAAAATCGAAGAAGACCATAACACCGGCGAACCTTAATGTGTTCGAACAAGGACGACGACACCACATTACAAATGAGGATTCCACCATGCCCAACATATCAAGTCTCATTACTCCATCAACCAAGGCCTGAGCATCCATAGACTGATTGTCTTTCTTCCGCTGGAATTAAATGTCGAACCCATAAACCACGCACCGAGAGATCCTCCTTTCGAATCATTCATTAGCTCGACACGCAGACAAGCACCCTACCATTACACCAACATTCTGCGATAACAACACATGAACATCATAGCAATCTGTGCATAGCCTCAAAACCATAGGAAAATACCAATACTAAGATGAAACGACAGAACATCCTTCCGCAAGACGACGATAATAACTCGCTCGAGTATGCAGGAAAAAAAACATCCTACCCTACATCTGCAGTACCACTACAACTCCTCAATGCCCAATTGATAACAAGAGCTCCACGTCGCATAAGATTGAGTAGTAAGGAAATAAAGGCATAAGCCTCAAAGGAATCAAGTCGCATGATGAGGAATCAAGAAGGGAAGTGCTCCTACAGTCCTGTAGCCTTTCGAATATAAGTACACACGTCTCTATACCAATCCACAAAACTCTACTAGACTTGCTCATGACTCGTAAGACCCAAGTGAACCTAGAGCTCTAATACCAAGCTGTCACGACCCAAAACCCACAATAGGTCATGATGGTGCCTAACGCCGTCGTCAGGCAATCCAACGGTGATTGATCAATTTAATTATTCATTTTATTACTTTCAAAATGATAAATTTTAATAAGGAATGGATTTTACACTATTAAATCCACGGGGACGTACAAAATTTGTAGTTTATAAGAAAAATGAAAGGCGATGATAATATACAGAACCGTAAGCATCAACCAGTATATCCCAAAACCCGGTGTCACAAGTGCATGAGCATTTACTAGGGAGTACAATAATAATACAATATCTGTCTAGGATGTAAATGAGACATGATAAAATAAATAGTACGATGGAGACTCCGTGGACTGTGATGCGTAGCCTGGAATGTAGCTCACATAAAGTCTCCTCAACAGGTGCGCCTACGTTCCAAGATAATCACCTAATGAACCTTTCAAATCCTGCACATTTAGTACAGAAGTGCAGCATGAGTACGTAAATCAACGCGTACCCAGTAAGTATCTAGCCTAACCCTGGAGAAGTAGTGACGAGGGGTCGACATCGACACTTACTAGAGGTCCAGCAAGCAATATAATAAAACAATAAGCAGATGTTTAGCACACAACCATAATAGGGTAAATCTATAAGTTACCTAATCTTCCAAATATTTCTTTTAAAGTATGAATTTCTCAGTCTTGCATTCTACCTCATCAGCTCAAATGAATCAAGTACCAGTAACAATTAGATAAGGAGTACCATGTAAAATGAGGGGGAATAGGTGGAAGGATAATCTCGTGAATGTTCGGACTACCAGTGATAGAACGCACGATTATATTGAGGTCGTTCGGCCCGATCCAGATTTATGTGTACACTAGCGAGGGTCGAGCGGCACAAACCATAGATGCATATATTATACTGCCAAGGCATTCGGCCCGCTCCACAAGAATTGAAGGAAGTTATCGAATTACGAGGCATGTGCTTACAATACAGTACATGAGCACAAAGTGAATATAATCTTTACCGTTTCTAAAATAACTAGCCAACAACTCAAGGTGGGAAGGCTTGGCCTACTATACATATATTTATTTCTAAATCAATTTCAATTATAAGTTCAAGTAATAAAGCCAGCAGAATGAGTTCAAATAATTCAATTATTACTTGATAAGGTCCTAAGTCTACCGGGACATAAACATGCTTTAGCTACGTACAAACTCTCGTCACCTCGTGCAGACGTAGCACCCACAACTAGTATCACATAGCAATTACATCACCTAGGGGGTAGTTTCCCCCTCACAAGGTTACACAGGAGACTTACCTCGCTCTGAAGTTCCATAACAGGCTCCAACGCCTCTCTAACTCTTCAATTCAAGCCAAACGATCTGAAACTAGTCAAACAATGTGTAACTCAATCAAAATATACTTCAATGCTTATAATTAATCAATTCATAACCATCCCCAACCCCGCTCTAAAAGTCAATAAAGTCAACCCTCAAGCCCACATGCCCGGATTCCAAACTATTTCGAAGATAAACTTTACCCATAATACCACGAACTCAAATATACAATTTATTCTAAATTTCATGTCTAATTTCGTGGTCAAAATCCAAAAATAGCAATTTCTAGGTTTTTTTACCAAAATCTCAAATTTCTACAAATTTCCATGTTTAGATCCACATATAACCCATGTATTTAACTCACAATATGTGGGAATTACTTACCTTGACATAGATGATGAAATTCTCCCCTCTAAGAGCTCCACAAATCGCCCAATCAAATGAAAATGTGAGAGAAATGGGCTAACTCTAGGATTTAAGAACAGCCCACTGCCCAGAGTCCTTCGCACTTGCGGCCAAACTGTCAAAACTGCGGACAAATCCATCATAGGTGCGGTTCCTCAAAGGCCAGGCAAATCCGCTTCTGCGGACAAAATTCGCTCATGCGGTCACGCTTCTGTGGAGCACTGACCGCTCCTGCGAGCATGCGTTTGCGGCACATGACCGCACCTGCGGTCCATTAGCAAATACCTAGCTTCTGCATATGCGGTGCCTCCCCCGCTTCTGCGGATGCGCATCTGTGCGCCCGAACTCCGCACTTGCGATCTTTTGCTCCCAACTCCTGTTGCACTCCTGTGCTTCGCCTGCCACTTCAGCAGCTCTGCACCTGCACCCCAATTTCTGCCGGTGCATTTTCAATCCGTTTCAAACCCGAGGCCCCGGGGACCCCATCCAAACGTACCAATCAGTCTCAAAACATAACACAGATCTACTCGGGGTCTCAAATCACACCAAACTTTCAAACTTCCGACTTCGCCGAATGCGTCCGAATCACACTAAAAGTTTCCAGAATGACGCCAAACTTTACGCACCAGTCATAAATCACAATATGAACCTATTCCAAGGCTCGGAACCTCAAATGGGCATCGATAACACCAAAGTCCACTTCAAATCAAACTTAATAAACTCTTAAACTTTTAAAATGTTAACTTTCCATAATAAATGCTGAAATCCTCCCGGACCACCCGATACTCAACCCGAACATATGCCTAAGTTCGAAATCATCATACGAACCTATTGAAACCTTCAAATCCAGATTCCGAGGTCGTTTACTTAAAAGTCAACCCTTAGTTAACTCTTCCAACTTAAAGCTTCTAAATTTAGAATTTTCTTTCCAAATCAAATTTCGAACTTCCCGAAATTAAATTCCAACTACGCGTAGAAGTCATAATACATGAAGTGAAACTACTCAAGGCAAACTTCTACTTGATGTGGTGGAAGTTGGTTATTGAGTTCTTCATTCTCCATTTCCTTTTATGTGAAAATTTGAGATCGTGAGGTTTGTTCTTTTCTTAACAACCGCAAGGATTTTTCTATTTCAAGATCGTATTCGACTAGATCTCTAGAAGAGGAACGGGCCACACACTTTCTGAAATTTCTGCAGAAAAGTTAAAATAATTAGACAATAAAAAAATCTCAAATTAGTAGTAAAATAATTAATCTGTAGTAGACTTTAGCCAATCCTCAGCAACGACGCCAAAAATTTGACGAGTGTTTGGTGTATATAAAATTCTAACTCGTACTCTGTCAAATAATAGTATAGAAAGATGTCGAGCCCACAGAGATTGGTTTATCTATTCTACAGATGTTTCTTATTTTAATTACTATTTGCGAAAATCAGAAAGAGTTGAGTTGTGAATTAACTAACTAAAAATGCAGGAATAGAGCAATAGAAAATATTTTATTTTTTAAAAATATAATAAAAAGATGTTGGGATGTTGACTTCACTTAATATTTCTATTATATAGTAGAATTATTATTCTTCAATTTCTATTTCTCAAAAATGTATAAATGCCTCTCTCGATTACAAATATATATTATTACTCAAGTTGAATAATTAATTGCACTCTTCTCGATTATACAAATTAATCTTTAAAATAGTAATACTAAAGAACCAGAAATATATGATTGATCTAAAACATGCTCCTGTTAGTAACTCCCTTTCGGTTACCCTACTTATTATAATTAATTATTATACTATTCGCCTCTCTCGATTACAAATAAGTGTAAAATTAATTATAACATAGAAGAGATAGATGTTACTGAATAAATATTAACATCTATAATAAGATAATTAACTATATTATTTTTTCTGCCTCTCTCGATTACAAAATTAATAAACAGTTAATATGTAGTACAAGATAGATAGATGTTAATAAATTAAATAATATCTAACTGTAAAAGCAGATAAAAGTTAAATAAAAAGTTTTAGCTCAAGCATGTGAATTTGAGGAATAATATCTACTATTATATAGAAATATTAAGATCCGTCTTTCTCCCAACACAAGAAAAATTACTCCATACTGGAATTAGTACTAACAATGAAAATATTCTTGTCCATTAAATAAGAAAATAGAAAGAAATATTCAAGAAGAATAATTCTTCCTCTGTTTAATTAAAAGCAGAAACTAGAGTAATTTTCTACACTGGAATTTATTTAGGAACAACAACTAAACCACTATTATGATTTAAAACAAAAGATAACTCAATACTAGTGAAAGAAATAAAATAGAGAAGCTTATTAAGAATTTGGATTTGGTCTTCTAGCTCTAAGCTTTCTCTCTACTGCGATCCCCTTTCTGATTGGTAAATCCCTTCTTATATAAGAGAGAAAATTATGACGATCTTCTCGATTTAATGTTGGTAAGTTGGATTTGTCATGGCAAATATGATTACTCATTTGCAAGTTGAGTTTGTCATGTAAATCTAGATTTGTCATGTAACTCTTCAATTTGACCCGGCAAGTTGAGATGTTTTCATGGTAAGTGTGGATTTGGTGCATCATCAAAGTCCAACGTCATCTATATGTTCATTTTCCTTTGCCAAATTATTCTTTTCCATCATAACTTGCTCTTTTACTTCTTTGTAGTATTTTTCTTGAAGTTGTTCTTGCTTTGTACGACAATTCTTCTAAAATCATCCCTGCAAATTTTAGTTAAAAATATGGAAGAAACATGATAGTATTTATACTTTTACTGAGAAAAATTATATGGTTAAGATCAGGTAAAATACACTTATCAATTGTGCGGCTGCAGAAGTCCTCCACCTGCAGAGTTAAGAAAAGTGCGGACCGCACATGAAATTGTGCGGCCGCAGAATCTCCCGAAGGGTATTTTTGTCAGCAAATTTTGGGCCACTATAAATAGACAGGAAACACTTTTCTTACGGCAAATTTTGTAATATTTAGTGTTGTAGCCGTTATATTTTACTACTTTAGGTAATTATTGACCATTTTGGGTGAAGAAACATTAGTTTTATCAATTTAATTTTGTTTTATAGCTTTAATTAGTTCTTCTTCTTTATTCTCTTCAATTTCTATCATGAGTAGTTAGATTTTCTCTAGTGTGTAAACCTTATGGGTGATTAATCTAATGCTTGTTTATGATTGAGCATTTATTATTTAGCCTTGTTCATGCATTATTTCTAGAATTAATGGTGGCAAACATTGATTCATGCTTGTTTAACTTGGTTCTTACTTGAGAAAGGGGTACTTAATCTAGAAAAACTTGGCTAACAAGAAATTGGGCTAGTTAAGGTTTTGGCTAGCCTAATTAAAGGGTTTGAACTAGAGATAGGGTAAATCCGACTTGAGCTCATATCAACTATTTGAATTGATACCCAATTGGGCTCTAGAAAGACTATTTAGGCAAAATCACTCTATAACCGAGAGGTATTAAGTGGGTAAATTAGAGTTAAGAGTTATAATACACTCCGATCACTAAAACAAGTATTAACGTGATTTACCCATTTGTATAACACCTAGGTAAAGGTTACATCCCTAGGCCTTTTACCCATTTGATAAAAACAACAAAAATAATTGCTCATTTTCTAGTTTCTTTTCCTTAGTTGATTGTTGATAGTGTCAATATTAGAAGTAGAAAACTAAATCCCTTATTTGGAAGTGCAATTGAGCTATTTCATTTACACTCATCAAGTGTACACTCTAACACCCATATTTAACTCCATATGGAAATCGACCCCGACTCTTATTGGATACTATTCTTTCAACGACCGTTTCTACTCACTATTGAGTGTGGATTGGGCAAGAATCAATGGTACTTTGGGAAGGGAAAAGGAACCTAGGTTTATAGCTGGGCCCAAGAGTGAGGTGGGAAAAGTACACAGGTCTCTAGAGCCACGTGCCCCATTTTCAGATTCAAATAAAGGGGATGGGGCCAGCAACTTTATTGCAGGACCTAAGAGTGTGGTGTGGACAATGCAGAGGTCTCTAAGCCACGTGGAATAAATTCAAAAAGGGGGAATGGGTCCAACAACTCTTATTGATGGGCCTACTCAATTGGGCCAAGAGACTCTTCTATTAAAAGAGCCCAGCACAGTGCTTTCAAGGAGCCTTGATTTGGGCCATAATATTACCACATCCAATAGATATGCAGCCTTATTGGATTACCCATTGATGGATGAGATAAATGCCATTCAGTACACTACGAGCCCAAAAGCTTCTTTTTCTCCTCCTATCAATTCCATTTCAAATTTAAAGGAGGCATGTCTGCATGGCAAAGGAAGCTCTCATATTGTTGATGAAGCAGCATTACCTTCGGGGGAAATTTCTCCTTATCAGTCTCACGCCTCAAATGTTTTGCAATTGACAAAAATTGAAGTTCACGAAAAGTGGTCAATCGAGGAAGTTCAACCCTTGAATATGCAATTTCTAGAAGCTGAGATGCATGCCTCATTATGGGTACATAAGAACATTCTCAAAATGAGAAAGGTATTCAGAGTTAATTTTGAGGGCTACGAGGAGGAAGCTCTTCTACTCTTTATGAAGATCGACAGATGAGGGCAAGAAAAGAAGATATATGATACTTTGAAGTCAGTCAACATATCTAAGAGAAAGTAGGGGAGTTTGGAGGTGCAGAACTTAGTTTTTCACAAGAATTTTCCAGAATCAAGTACTAGGTACATGGGAAATCAACCGGTAATTGCTATCAATGAAAGTAAATTTTATTTCATGGAATGTTAGGGGATCGAACAGGATGGATAAACAAACCATAGTCAAAATGCACATCCAAAAATGGAAGGCAGATAACTATTGTGTAACGACCCGACCGGTCATTTTGAGCTCTAGCGTGTCATTCAGTGGTGTCATGACCCAAAATCCACTATAGGTCATTATGGCGTCTAACGCCGCCGTCAAGCAAGCCAACGGTGATTGATCAATTTAATTACTCATTTTAATTACTTTCGAAATCATAAATTTTAATAATGAAGGAAATCTATACTTTTAAATATACAGGAACGTACAAAAATTGTAGTTTATAAAAGAGATGAAAGGCGATGATAATATACAGAACCGTAAGCATCAACTAGTATATCCCAAAACCCAGTGTCATAAGTGCATGAACATTTTTCTAAGGAGTACAATAATAATACAACATCTGTCCAGGATGTAAATAAGACAGGATAAAATAAATAGTACGATGGAGACTCGGTAGACTGCAATTCATAGCCCGGAATGCATCTCACATAAAGCCTCCTCAACAGGTGTGCCTACACGCCAAGATGATCACCAAATGAACCTGTCAGATCCTGCACATTTAGTGCAGAAGTGCAGCATGAGTACGTAAATCAATGCGTATCCAGTAAGTATCTAGCCTAACCTCGGAAAAGTAGTGATGAAGGGTTGACATAGACACCTACTAAAAGTTTAATTAAGCAATATGATAAATCATAAGCAGATATGAAGCACACAACAATAATAGGGTAAATCTGTAAGTTACATAATCTTCCAAATATTTCTTTTAAGGTATGAATTTCTCAATCTTGTATTCTACCTTAACAGCTCAGAAAATGTCAAGTGCCAATATCAAATAAATAAGGAATACCATATAAAATGCCGGGCATCAGTGGAAAGATTATCTTGTGAATATTCGGACTACTAGCGATATAACGCACGATTCTGCCGAGGTCGTTCGGCCCAATCCAGAATAATGTGTACACTACCGAGGGTCGAGCGGCACGAACCACAGATGCATCTATTATATTGTCGAGGCGTTCGTCCTGCTCCATAAGAAAGGAAGGAAGTTATCGAATCACAAGATACATCCATACAATACAGTACAATGTGAATATAATCCTTTACCATTTCTCAAATAACTAGCCAATAACTCAAGGTGATAAGGCTCGGCCTAACATATATGCATGTATTTCTAAATCAATTCAATTATGATATCAATTAGTTAAGCCAGCATAATGGATTCAAGTATTTCAAATATTACATGGTAAAGTCCTAAATCTACCCGGACATAAACATGCTTTAGCTACGTACACACTCTCATCACCTCGTACGTATGTAGCACCCACAACTATTAGCACATAAAAATTACATCACCTAGGGGATAATTTCTCCCTCACAAAGTTAAATAGGAGACTTACCTCGCTCCAAAGTTCTATAACCGGCTCCAACACCACTCTAACAACCAACTCCAAGCCAAATGTTCTGAAACTAGTCAAACAACGTGCAAATCAATTAAAATATAATCCAATGCATACAATTTATCAATTTATAATAATTCACAACTCCGCTCGAAAAGTCAACAAAATCAACCCTCGGGCCCATGTGCCCGTATTACAAAACTTTTTGAAGATAAACATTATCCATAACATTACGAACTCAAATATATAATTTATTCCTAATTCCATCTCCAAAGTCATGGTCAAAATCTAAAATTATCAATTGTAGGTTTTTTTTCCTCTTAAAATCCCACAATTTCCATGAATTTCCATAAATTTCCATGTACAAATCTGTATATAATCCAAGTATTTAACTTGTAATAGGTGGGAATCACTTACCTCGTGTTTCTCAATGAAAAACCCCTCAAAATAGCTCCTCAACTTCGGCTAACCCAAGAGAAAATGAGAGAAATGAGAGCTAAGTCTCCATTAAAAAGCACCACTGCCCAACGATCATCGTACCTGTGGCCACTTGACCGCATCTGCGGTCCAACCATCGCATCTGCGAACACCCTATTGCTTCCATTGCTTCGCTTTTGCGGACAAGGTTTCGCTTCTGCGAGTCTGCTTTTGCGGATTATTCTCCGCTTCTGCGCTCCACTGCCCGTATCTGCGAGCTCGCAGGTGCGGTAAATTCCTCGCACCCGCAAATCCAGCCTATCTCACTCCCCTCCGTTTCTGCGACCCTTTCGGCCGCTTCTGCGAACTCGCACCTGCGGCCCTCTCTACGCAGGTGCAATTGCACTAGATTTCAGCTGCCTCAGCAATCCTTCCAAGTCCAAGCTCGATCCAATTCCAATCCAATTCACACCCGAGGCCCTCGGGACACCATCCAATCATACCAAAACATCTCAAAATACGATGCGGACTTAGTCGAAGCCTCAAACCATGCCAAATAACATCAAAATTACAAATTGATGATCGAAACCTTTCTTTAAACTTTCAAACATTCCAAACTTTGACGAATGCATCTGAATTATACCAAAACATTCCGAAATGATGCCAAACTTTGCGTACAAGTCACAAATCACGATATGAACCTATTAGAAGGCTCGGAACCTCAAACGGATATCGATAACACCAAAGTCCACTTCAAATCAAACTTAAAAAATTCTTAAACTTTCAAAATGTTAACGTTCCATAATAAGGGCCGTAATGCTCTCGGACCGCCCGATACTCAACCCGAACATACGCCCAAGTTCAAAATCATCATACAAACCTATTGGAACCCTCAAATCCCGATTCCTATGTCATTTACTTAAAAGTCAAAACTTAGTCAATTCTTCCAACTTAAAGCTTCCGAAATTAGAATTTTCCATCTGAATCAACTCTGAACTTCCCGAAATTCAATTCCGACCACACGTATAAGTCATAAAATATGAAGTGAAGCTACCCAAGGCCTCAAACCTCTGAACGACGTGCTAGATCTCAAAATGACCGGTCGGGTCGTTACATTCTCCCCCACTTAAACATTCGTTAGTCCTCGAATGTGCTAAGAACTGCTTCGGAGTTGCCTCGAAATAACTGTTCAATACCTTGTGCACCTACTTGTGCCACCACAACCTAGTTGAGCATATTAGCTCGAGTTAGACTGAAGATCCTCCCTTTTATTTAGTCAATAAGCCTTAGAACCAAATTGCAACCTCCGAGTTTCTCTACAAGACCTTATTCTAATATACGAACACCGTATCGATCACTACGCACTGCACCAAAACATGATCATGCACCCATACTGACATCACACAACGCATCGCATAACTCATTTGCCCAAGGAACCCCCTCCCCCCCCCTCCAAGCACAACAGCCGCAATTTCACTGACCCGGCCCAAAGCCCGTAGTATACCTCATAACACATATAAGCTTTGTTCCAACTCTCGCACTACTGCCACGACGGAAAAGATGTGTAGAAATGCATAACCACCTGCCGAATCAACAAATCATGGAGTCTCTCCCCTTGACAAGGATCCTCACTTCATTCTGACTGAATAACGATATTTGTTCTTTATTGTACCTTATAAAAATCTGATTGCACTAATTTTAGGTCCAATAATCTTGTCTCACCCAGTACAAGCTGCTTAGGCAATGAGTCACCTCAAACACTGACCAAGATCTTATGCAGCACCATTAAAGGGCCAACAAGCTACCACTCGAATATAACTCATAAGGAAGAACGAACTCTGACATGGAATTACCCAGCCCACGTAACGAATAAAAAGGCCGAATAGATGCTATGAACCTACCTTAGGAATGAAAAACAAGGCACAAAAAATAAGTGTAAGGAACTAGGCTCAACATCTCACTGTTGCGGCATGCAACCCGATCCAATATGACACTATTACGGCATGCAACCCGATCCAAACATGACAATGTTGCGGCGTACAACCCGATCCACACAACATGCCCGTGGCGGTGTGCCATCCGATCCAAACAATATACCTGTAGCGGTATGCCACCTGATCCGCACATAACAATCAAGAAGAAAACACATATCAAGTCGTAACGCTTATACTCACGAAATGCCCGAATATCGACCACAAGCACGCCAAGTGCATAATACAAATCATGGGGAGACGGATAGCGCCATACGCTGCGAAACCCAAGCACAACTAAGGTGCGATATATGACCTGCATCTCGAGAGCCATTCTTCTCACATAACACCACAAGCTACAGGGACTTCAGCACATGTGCGAATAATCAATCCGTCTCACAAACCACATGGCACAATATATATTTACATGGAATAGTTGACGACGGGAATAACATCCAATGCCCGACGACTCCTCCGTAAGCAATGCTATGATGAATGAACACATCCAACCTCACGTAGAGTACACATTCACATTAGACCCACCAACGGACCTCAAACCAATTCTGATCATATCATACTAGGCTAATAACCTTCCAAGGATCCACAATGGCCCCATTCATGAACACACGAGCAGTCGTCCACTTCGGACCACACTTCCACAATTCACAACCAAAGGAATAGAGCAGGATATTTTCTTATGTACCTCCGGAAGGAGAATATATTTATAATAAGATAAATTCGGGAGGAAAAATAATTTCTTTTATCAATTAATTTAATTAAACAGAAAATTAAGCATATGAGATTTCCATCCTTTAATATCTTATTCTAACAATTCACAATATATTCATATATATCGATTAATATTAATTAAACAAAGAATATAATTTACACAGGTAATTCATGCTTTGAGTCCTAAACTACCCGGACTTTAGCATTAATAGTAGCTACGCACGGACTCTCGTCACCGCGTGCGTACGTAGCCCCCGCAATTAGCAACAATTATTCAATTTAATCCCTATGGGGTAATTTTTCCCTCACAAGATTAGACAAGAGGCTTACCTCATTTCAAAGTCCACTTTTCGATTACCACGTCGCGTTGAATTCTCGATTCGACGCCGAAAAATCCGAAACTATCCAAATATTATACAAAATAATTAATATATGCTAAATGATTCAAAATTTATCTATTAAATAAATTACCTTATCCAAAATGGTAAAATTCCTAAAATTCACCCCGAGCCCACGTGCCCGGATTCCGGAAATTTTCAGATGAAAACGTTGCCCATAACCTCAAGAACTCAAATATATAATTTCTACCAAATTCCATAACTATTTTCGTGGTTAAAATCTCACTTTTATAAAAATTTAGGTTTTTCACCTAAACCCTTGATTTCTAAGATTTACTAGTCATAATCTATCTATAATCTATGTATTTAACTCAAGGTGTGTAGAATTAACTTACATTCAAATTGCTAGTTGAAACCCCCCCCCCCCAAAAGCCCTGAAATCGCCCAAATGTGAAGAGAAAACGGGCAAAAATAGTGGATTCCCGTTCTTTTAAGCATTCTGCCAAACAGGCCTTTCGTACCTGCGGAGGTTGGAACGCACCTGCGAAAAATCCTTGCAGGTGCGAGTTTCACTCGGCTGGCCAATTCTCGCATCTGCGCGTCTAGCCTCGCACTTGAGCGTTCGCAGGTGCGCCAAATATTCTGCACCTGCGATGGCATGCCTCCCATTCCTTTTTCGCTTCTGTGAAGAAATCTTGCATCTGCGAGTGCCCTGCGAGCGAGTTCCTGTCGCATCTGCAAATGTCGCACCTGCGACTGGCCAAGTGCAGGTGCGATTCTGACAGTAGCTGGGAGCTTCAGTTTTGGCTCTCAACTTCCAACTTGGTCCGAGCCTCGTCCAATTGACACTCGGGGCCCCCGGGACCCCGCCCGAACATACCAACAAGTTTGAAATCATAAAACGGACTCGCTCGAACTCTCGGAAATCTTCATACTTAGTTTCAATATTTAACAATCAGATGACTAACATGTCACACTTATACAAATCTCCCTGTGGGGTACGCTCCCATTACCTTCAGCACCAGGTAGCAAAGTCTGCACCTCTATTCCACCAACCATGCTAGTTCTGTAAAGAAATTCAAGAACCCGCAAATCAATACACAATGCTCCTTCCACATAACACCATTCCCTAGCGACACTAGGATAATGTCATCTTACTTTGAACATGTAATTTTTTCCTGCTCATCCGAGCTCGTCACATTCTTATCAAAACCGAGCCGCAACCTTGATCATCAACTTCCAATTCCCATGTCGCTCATTGCACCTATCATGCCACAACGCGAGAGTACAAGAATTTATCATAACCTCTGTACTACTAGTAGAATAAACATTTCATTGGCTAGAACCCCCTTTCACTCCACTCATTTTAGAAAAATAATTGCAATACGAAACTGAATTCCCATAATCGTAGAAAATACAAACCTCAAGTCGTGTTCAAAACTGCCATAACACTTCCGTTATCCATTTACCCAACAAGGCCATTTGAATCAAATACCTCCAAAATCAATCAAATTATGGTGGCTGTGAAGCCTACACGTACAAGCACAAACCACATGTATAACTTAACACGCCGAAGGAACTGATCATTGCCATAATCATTCTAATTTAAACCATTACTAACCGAACCACTTCTTCCAATTTGCTTTTTACTTGCCTTAGAAATAATAATATCTCCATTCAAAAACATAACTAAACTCAACAACACTCATCCCGAGTGACCCAATTCACGATACCACATCGTCTCAATACCCATGAACCATGTCAAACCCTCCTCATGCGCACAATAGCATCTTCAACTGGTACACCCATTCTGAAAGACCTTCCGCGAATCCGAAACTGATTCTCCCACTTCTTTAATACTGCCCCGCAGACTCGATGATAACATAAAAAATTTCCCAAGTATTCTTCATACTCTACTACAAAATCCCGGTTTTCAGTCATATAACGAACCCAAAAGTCCTTAGACACCGCTCTTACATTCTTGAACCCATTAGAACCACTTGGTCCTGAATATATAACCCAATCCCAAATATATAACCCAATCCTAGTGCACTAATAGCATATGAAAACTTCCAAAGAAGCAGTCGGATGAATTCATTTCCTCGTACATCACATCCACAATAAGCACAAACTCTGAATCTTCCCAAAAACCTGAACATGAATCGATAAAGCCAAATATAGCACACATCTATCAAGTTCTTTGCCCGAATTACCCCTCATATTTTTATTCCTCAGTCATAATAACCCACCAATACACTGATAACCAGAAACCGCACAAGCAAACAACCGCGCGATCCAATCGTAGACGGTTGGGCTCCCCCACTTAGCTTTGAGCTACCATTACATAAACCCAGAACCCACGAGGATTCCTCCTTCTCAATTACCATGATCGCGCACCTTTAACCCGCTAAATTTCTCAAAATCTTTCGTGAAACTTCTCGTGAACATTCCGAATTATCCGCCACAATCGCATATTCGATCTTCTGTCGGGCAGTAAGTAGAACTCTTCGCAGAAACTTTATCAGAATCACGCAACCGCTAATCTGCTCACAGGAGATCACCCGCCAATGGAATTCCTTACCGACATCTTCCAACGACGCTGCACTGGATACAACTACCACGAAATCAGTAAACTCTCCTGAGCCCATGCTCGCCCACCAGTTGTAAAAGTATGTTCATCCCCCATTGACATCAACTGACAGTCTGACAATACATTTACAAACTCGAGGTCACGTTTCAAGCCTCCTCCGTCCAGAAGCCACCATCCCAAATGAGATGCATAGGCTTAGTCATTATCCACCATGATTCCCAAGTCGCTCTAAACTTTCTTCAAGGCAAGTGGCTTCCTACCACAGAATCCACATGCTACTCTGCCACTCCCCCTTTGGTTAAACCACCTCCTTTAAGAAACTTCTCGACCTCTGCTCTTCATTCTTGACATGCTAGTAATTTGACCACCACAAGACACCTCCCGTCATATCCTTCCTCATCCTTTGCTGCCCAAATGTTGCCTCAAATCAGAATCCTTCTCTGTTGCACCTGAACTAATAAATTGATACCAACTCTAAGCCTCTTCGAAAACATATTTCCCGAGCCATCAACATTAGAAACACCAACATTTAAATCCACAGGAACATACAAAAATTGTAGTTTATAGAGAGATGAAAGGCGATGATAATATACAGAACCGTAAGCATCAACTAGTATATCCCAAAATCTGGTGTCACAAGTGAATGAGCATTTTTCTAAGGAGTACAATAATAATACAACATCTGTCCAGAATGTAAATAAGACAGGATAAAATAAATAGTACGATGGAGACTCGGTAGACTGCAATCCGTAGCCTGGAATGCATCTCACATAAAGCCTCCTCAACAAGTGTGCCTATATGCCAAAATGATAACTAAATGAACTTGTCAGATCCTGCATATTTAGTGCAGAAGTGCAGCATGAGTACGTAAATCAATGCGTACCCAGTAAGTATCTAGCCTAACCTTGGAGAAGTAGTGGCGAGGGCTTGACATCGCACTTACTAGAGGTCCAAAGCAATATGATACATCATAAGCAGATTTGAAGCACACAACAATAATGGGGTAAATGTGTAAGTTACATAATCTTCTAAATATTTATTTTAAGGTATGAATTTTTAATCTTGTATTCTACCTTAACAACTCCGAAAATGTCAAATGCCAATATCAAATAAATAAGGAATACCATATAAAATGTCGGGCATCACTGAAAAGATTATCTCGTGAATATTCGGACTACTAGCGATATAATGCATGATTCTATCGAGGTCGTTCCGCCTGATCCAGAATAATGTGTACACTGCCGAGGGTCGAGCGGCACGAACCATTGATGCATCTATTATATTGCCGAGGCGTTCGGCCCTCTCCCCGAGAAAGGAAGGAAGTTATCGAATCACGAGATACGTGCTTACAATACAATATATGTGTACAAGCTGAATATAATCTTTTTTCGTTTCTCAAATAACTAGCCAAAAACTCAAGGTGATAAGGCTCGGCCTAACATATATGCATGTATTTCTAAATCAATTCAATTATAATTTCAATTAGTTAAGCCAGCGGTATAGGTTCAAGTATTTCAAATATTACATGGTAAAGTCCTAAGTCTACCCGGACATAAACATGCTTTAGCTATGTACGGACTCTGTGTGGCTTCGTACGTACGTAGCACCCACAACTATTATCACATAATAATTACTTCACCTAGGGGTAGTTTCCCACTCGCGAAGTTAGACAAGAGACTTACCTCGCTCCGAAGTTCCATAACCGACTCCAACGCCACTCTAACAGCCAACTCCAAGCCAAACGTTACGAAACTAGCCAAACAATGCGCAAATCAATCAAAATATACTCTAATGCTTACAATTTAACAATTTATAACAATTCTCAACTCCGATCGAAAAGTCAATAAAATCAACCCTCGGGGCCACGTGCCCAGATTTCGAAAATATTCGAAGATAAACATTACCCATACATTATGAACTCAAATATATAATTTATTCCTAATTCCATCTCCAAAATCATGGTCAAAATCCAAAATTATAAATTGTAGGTTTTTTTCCCTCTTAAAATCACACAATTTCCATGAATTTCCATGTAAAAATCCGTATATAATCCAAGTATTTAACTTGTAATAGGTGGGAATCACTTACCTAGTGTTGTTCGATGAAACCCCCCTCAAAAAAGCTTCTCAACTTCGGCCAACCTAAGAGAAAATGGGAGAAATAAGAGCTAGGTCTCGATTAAAAAGCACCACCGCCCAGCGATCATCGCACCTGCGGCCACTTGACCGCATCTGCGGTCCCGCAGGTGTGGTCCAACCATCGCATCTGCGAACACTCCACTGCCTCGAGCGCTTCACTTTTGCGGACAAGGTTCCGCTTCTGCGAGTCCACTTTTGCGGATTATTCTCCGCTTCTGCACATCTTCACCCCAAGCCACATTCTGCTTTTGTGCTCCACTGCCCGCACCTGCGAGCTCGCAGGTGCGGTAAATTCCTCGCAACTGCGAATCCAGCCAACCTCACTCCCCTCCGCTTCTACGACCCTTTTGACCGCTTCTGCAAACTCACACGTGCAGCTCTTTCTACGCAGGTGCGATTGTACCAGATCTCAGCTGCCTCAGCAATCTTTCAAGTCCAACCTCGAACCGTTTCCAATCCGATTCACACTCGAGGCCCCCAAGACCCCATACAATCTTACCAACACATTCCAAAACACGATGTGGAATTAGTCGAAGTCTCAAACCACACCAAACAACATCAAAATTATGAATTGACGATCGAAACCTTTCTTTTAACTTTCAAACATTCCAAACTTCGACGAACGCGTCCGAATCATACCAAAACATTCCGGAATGACGCCAAACTTTGCGTACAAGTCACAAATCACGATACAAATATATTCAAAGGCTCGGAACCTCAAACGAACATCGATAACACAAAAGTCCACTTCAAATCAAACTTAAGAAATTCTTAAACTTTCAAAATGTTAACTTTCTATAATAAGCACCGAAATTCTCTCAGACCACCCGATACTCAACCCGAACATACGCCCAAGTTCGAAATCATCATACGAACCTATTGGAACCCTCAAATCCCGATTCCTATGTCATTTACTCAAAAGTCAAACCTTAGTCAATTCTTCCAACTTAAAGCTTCTGAAATTAGAATTTTCCATCTAAATCAACTCTGAACTTCCCGAAATTCAATTCCGATCACACATACAAGTCATAAAACATGCAGTGAAGCCAGCCAAGTCCTCTAACCGCCGAACGATGCGCTAGAGCTCAAAATGATCGGTCGGGTTGTTACAAGCGGTTTGAGGCCTTGAGTAGCTTCACTTCAGGTATTATGACTAGCACGTGTAGTCAGAGTTGACTTTCGGGAAGTTCAGAGTTAATTTGGAAAGATAATTCTAATTTTGGAAGCTTTAAGTTGGTATAATTGACTAAGGTTTAACTTTTGAGTAAACGACTTTGGAATCGAGATTTGAAGGTTTCAATAGGTTCGTATGATGATTTCGGACTTGGGCGTAGGTTCCGGTTGAGTATCGGATCACCCGGGAGCATTTCGGCTCTTATTGTGGAAAGTTGGCATTTGGAAGGCTTTAGAATTTTCTAAGTTTGGTTTAAGGTGGACTTTGGTATTGTTGATGTCTTGGAATAGGTTCGTATTGTGATTTATGACTTGTGCGCAAAGTTTTGCGTCATTCCGGATTATTTTGATATGAATCGGATTAGCTTTATTCCATACTTGAATATCAATGACATTAAAGCCCCCTGCAGATTTTGGTTCGCACACTTTCTCCGATTTATTACATATTGTGATCTGCAAATGTTTGTTTAAGTTTCAAAAATTTATTGCACATATGCTTTTCACACCAATTGTTACTAGTTTTAGTTTCGAAGGCTTATTGCACATTTACTTTGATGCCAGTATTCGGCACATATTTTGCTGAATTTTGTTCTTTATGCGAAATATTAGATGCTTTCTAAACTGTGTGCATTTAAACGCTCTATTTTGTAACTAATATGGGTTAGTTGTGATCTAGATTAAACTTTAGAATTGGACTTCAAATGGGCTGGAGTAACTCTCCACATGCCTGGTCGCAATTCCATAGAGAGCTCTTTGAAAGAAAGTTAAATTATCTGCTTTTGTATTTGGCTAATCTAATATTTGATTACGCGTATAAGCTGCCTGACTACTTGATTTGGGTTCTTAGTTTCCATGCTCTAATTTCTTATTTGTCTGTTCTGGCAGATGATTATTGTTGATACTCCAGGGACCAATGTGATTCTTCAAAGGCAACAAAAGCTGACGGAGGAATTTGTGCCTCGTGAAGATCTGCTTCTGTTTGTCATGTCTGCTGATCGATTAACTGAAAGTGAGGTACAGTTTTGTCACTTTTATGATTACCAGTTCAGCGTTTTTAAGGTTATAGAATATGGGACCTTGTCTGTCTTAGGCCTGTGTCCCGCAAGAATGAGGACATTTGGGTTTATGAGTTTAAGGTGGGATTGCATATGGTTTCAATTTTTCACGACAAGATTACCCAATTTTGTGCTCTCATCTCAATCAATCTACAGTACAAGTGAAATTTTACCATTGCAATTGTCAGATAAGGTTATGTGTCAAAATAACTTATACAACAATAACCACGCCTCAATCCCAAAAAATTAGGTATCGGCTATATGATCTTCATTGTCCACGTCACTCTATTTGAGCTCATATATGTCCAAGATTATATATAATAAAATTTAAAATAAAAACAACAAGTAGTAAAAGTTCTATATATTTTCTACTTGCATATATATTTCTCAGACTAAAAGACTCCTAGAAAATAACTTATCAATTAAAAAAAACGTTTTGCGTTAAAATAAGGCAAGAAACTGGGGCGAATTGGAACATGTCTCTTTGCATCTTAGTGCCTAAATACAAACTTATTACGAGCATTGTGCTTTTGGTGCACTATGAAACAAAGGGACAACCTTTTTTGTCTCAGCCGATCTGACAACACTAAGTGTCATAGTTGTGGCGAGGGTGTAAAGAGCACCTCCAATTGGGAAGGTGTAAGGGAAGTATTTATTTTGTGGTAGCACTGGCCAGCTACCTTTAAGCAACCTTCATTTTCATGCTTAAATGTTGTAGCTGTATTGGATTAGAATAAGGAAATTGTTCATTTATTGGAAGGGTTTTGGTGCTTGAGGAAGCTAAGGACCGGTCTACCGGATATCTTTTGGACGTCACTAGAGCTTCATTGCAACAACAATACCTCCTATCTCCGAAGAGTCTCGGATTTGATTATCCCACTCTATAGTTCAAATGTGTTACGTGCTGTAGTATTCATAAGGATTTATGAACTGTCTTTTATGATTTAATTCTTGCCACCTGCTTTATTTAATGACTGTAAAAGAGCATGTGATGTTCTTAATGCTCTTTTGCTTTTAGCTTTTACCAAATCACTGGAATTTATAGTAAGTACTGATAACTAGGAACCGTTAGTTGCACACCTCACACCTGCTAGTGCTAATGCCGGGCACTGTCATATTTCTGTTTCAGACCTGTAAGGCTAATGCCGGCAACTGTCATATTTCTGTTTCAGGCCCTAAATAGTAATTTTAACTATAAAGTTTTTGCGTGGTATCCTTTATGAGACAGTCATGAATTAGCTTTTAGTCTTTGGGTATTCTTTTCTCCAGTCATACTCCAAGCACCGATTAGACCTGACTATTAAGAAAACTCTAACACAGAAAATTGTTATGACTGAAGCTAAATGAATTTTCAGTAGTCTGGCTAGTTCTTTGAGGGATCATCTGGATGTCCTGCTGTTGCTATATTTCTATGTGCTAGAAATTAAAGATTGGGTAATACTCTCTTCCAAACAGATCGAGTTTCTTTTGCATGTTAAACATAGAGATAGTCTTTCCTGAGCTTTGATTATCATAAACTGATGTCTACTTAACTTGGATGGAGACCTTTTTCTTTCACCACATATTACCTCTAATATTGTACTACATAAAAATTTATGAGACCCACTTTGTCTCATAAATATCAAACTCATCAAAGTAATAGTATATAGTTTTGAAATTACTCTTTAAGATATTTCAGTAGCGAGAAATTCGTGAAGTGGTAAGTTGTATACGGTCAAAACCGAGTCTGCCCTTCGTATGACTGATCGAGATTGGAACATGATGGTCCAAGGTTCATCATTGTAATATCGAACTATGATACGAAGTTAGGTTGTCGAGCTCGAGCCCCAGAGACCGATCAATATCGAGATCGAGTCAAGATCGAGCTCGAGACCCAGGGACCGATCAATACCAAGACCGGCCAAGATCGAGACCGAGTCAAGGTCGAGCTCGATACCTAGAGACCGGTCAAGGTTGAGATCGGCCAAGATCAAGATCGGGCCAAGAAACAAAAAAGTCGTTATAGCCGCATTTGGGGAGAGAATCTCAGCGTAAATCATTGTTAGAATCAAGAAAAAACTAATTAATTAATTTATCACGGGATCCCCACTATGTATTTTTAATTATATCGAAAACAAATTCCCCCACTATATTAAGAGTGGTTATCATTTGTAATAGAGACATTGATTTCATTCATAGATTCATTCTGAGATATACAGAAAAGAGAGCAAATATTATCTTCTTTGGCTTTTGATATTTAGTCATATTGTTTTCTCTACCAATCGTTCTTCACTTAATTTGGAGGTGATTAAACTTGAAGGCTTAAGCTAACTAGTTCATTCAGTTTGCATTCATTTCTTTTATAACTAATTTCGATATTCATTTACATATTTTTTTCGATTGGTATCAATTTATATCACGTATCCTTAAAACTACGTATAAATTCAACTCTATCCTTTTTTCGGGTAAACAGTTTGGTACCCACCGTGGGGCTAATGATAATAGTGGTTATTTTGTACGAATCTCTGTAAAACGCACTATTTTACACTTGCTCTTGGAAGTAACTTTGATTTCAGGTTAAAAATGACGAACTCTCAATTAATGGCCCTACCTATCGACAACGAAGCTGGCCTTCAAGATGAGAATAACAACCTGACACCCGGGGATGAAAGGCCACTCGTTGACCCTATTGGAACTCGGGCCGTAGATCCAATTGACGTTAATTCACATGTGGCTATTGAGGCGAACGAACATTCCGACTCTGAAAACAACATTCATGGTGGAACTCGATCTGCAGTTCGAAATACCCAAAATGTTGGAGAAGACGGGATCAACCTGCGTATGATTTTCGAAATGTTGCAAGCTCAACAGGTAGTGATAGCCCAGTTGCAGAGCCAAACCCAGGCACCAGACCGAGCCCTGTCCACCCCGAGAAGTCACCCACAAAACGTGGCCTAGCTGTAGTAAGGTAAAATGAACAAGAATCGGGGACTAACCCCGAAATTATAAAGATGCTCGAGGAACTGACAAAATGGATAGAGTCATGAGAAAAAAGGATTGCAGCAAACGACAAAAAAAGTAGAAACTTATAACTCCAGGGTTGATCAGATCCCGGGGGAACCACCAATATTGAAGGGTTTGGATTCTAAAAAGTTCGTACAAAAGCCCTTCCCCCCGAGCGCAGCTCCCAAACCGATCCCCAAGAAGTTATGCATGCCCGAAATTCCTAAATATAATGGAATGACCGACCCTAACAAATATGTCACCTCTTACACTTGTGTCATTAAAGGGAACGATCTAGAGGACGACGAGATCGAATTCGTATTATTAAAGAAATTCGGGGAAACCCTGTCAAAGGGAGAAATGATATGGTATCATAATTTACCACCTAACTCTATCGATTCTTTTGCCACGCTTACAGATTCTTTTGTAAAAGCTCACGCCGGTGCCATAAAGGTCGAGACTAGGAAATCGGACCTTTTCAAGGTAAGGCAAAAAGATAACGAGATACTAAGAAAGTTCGTATCTCATTTCCAAATGGAATGAATAGATCTACCACCGGTCACGGACGATTGGGTCGTTTAAGCTTTCACCAAAGGACTGAACGAACGAAGCTCAATGGCTTCACGACAGTTGAAGCAGAACTTGATTGAGTACCCGGCTGTTACCTGGGCCGATGTACACAATCAATATCAATCGAAGATTAGAGTCGAATACGACCAGTTGAGTTATGGGTCCGTTATTAAAGGGGACATTGACCGAGAGTCGAGGTCGAACAGGGACCGATACCGGCCTTATAACGAAGATCGTAGGGGTAACGAACCAGGACGCAACTCCGTACGAGGCAAAAAGAGAAGTGATCGAGGCCAAGGGCCTCAAGGGCTGATGAACAAGAATGGTTTCAACAGACATTCTGGGCCTAAGGAAGCACCACGGTTATCAGAGTATAACTTCAACCTCTACAGATACTAAATAACTTCAACCACGGCTATCGGACGCATCAAAGATACTAAATAACTTCGACCTCTACAGTACGATCCAGCCTAGAGAAATCCCAATCAAATGTGCAAGTATCATGGCACTCATGGCCATAGAATGGAAGATTGCAGGCAGTTGAGAGAGGAGGTAGCTCGGTTGTTCAATGAAGGGCACCTTCGAGAGTTTTTAAGTGACCGGGCCAAGAACCAATTCAAAAATAGAGATTTCAAAAGACAAAACGAACAAGAAGAACCATAACATATTATCCACATGATCATCGGAGGTATCGATGTCCCCCAAGGGCCAGTTCTTAAATGCACTAAGATGTCGATTATAAGAGAGAAACGATCTCGAACTCAAGATTACATACCTAAAGGAACCTTGTCCTTAAATGACGAAGACGCAAAAAGAATCATGCAACCCCATAACGATGTGCTGGTAATATATGTACTTATGAATAAAACTCAAGTTAAGCGTGTTTTAATTGATCCAGGTAGTTCGGCCAACATCATTCGATCGAGGGTCGTAGAGCAACTCAGTCTACAGGACCAGGTTGTGCCCGCAACCCTGGTACTAAACGGATTCAATATGGCATGTGAAACTACTAAGTGCGAGATAATTCTGCCAGTAAACGTGGTCGGGACCATCCAAAAAATGAAGTTCCACTTGATCGAAGGCGACATGAGGAATAACGCCCTATTAGGGAGGTCGTGGATCCACAACATGAGATCAGTACCCTCGACCTTTCACCGGGTTCTAAAATTCCCAGCACTAGAGGGAATCAAAACAGTCTACGGGGAGCAACTGGCCACAAAGGAAATGTTTGACGTCGATGAAGTGATTCTGATATCGTCACTCTCATCGACAAAGGGATCAAATTCGAAGGAAAAGTGGGATACCAAATAGCAATCACAAATGTAAGCATCGACCCAACTAGAAAAGCAGAAAACTGACGAAGATGATGATTATGGGATCCCTCGATCCTTCGTGGTCCCCGATGATTTTGATGCTTCCAAATCAACGGTCGACGAACTGGAGCAAATCACTCTAATCGAACATCTGCCCGAGCGTAAGGTATACTTGGGCACGAGGCTAAATCCCGAGCTCAGGAAAAAGCTTATTCAATTTCTTATAGCTAACATGGACTGTTTCGCTTGGTCCCATCTTGACATGACAGGGATCCCACCGAAAATCACCACTCATGGACTAAGCTTGGATCCGAAATTCCATCCGGTAAAGCAAAAAAGAAGGCCCCAGTCCGAGGTCAAACATGCCTTCATCAAGGACAAGGTAACCAAACTTCTCAAAATAGGATCCATTCGAGAAAAATAATACCCAAAATGGTTAGCAAACGTAGTGGTAGTCCCTAAGAAGGGAAACAAACTTAGAATGTGTATAGATTATAAAGACTTGAATAAAGCATGCCCCAAGGATTCTTTTCCTTTGCCTAATATCGATCGTATGATCGATGCCACGGCCGGCCACGAGACTCTCAGTTTTCTCGATTCCTACTCCGGGTACAACCAGATACAGATGAACCCGGAGGATCAGGAGAAGACCTTGTTTATCACTAAGTATGGTACCTAATGTTATAACATAATGCCATTCAGTCTAAGAAATGTTGGTGAAACTTATCAATGCCTAGTAAACCGAATGTTCGAAGAACAAATAAGAAAATCAATGAAAGTTTATATTAATGGCATGTTAGTTAAGTCCCTGCGAGCAGAGGACCATTTAAAGAATTTGCAGGAAACTTTCGATATACTGAGGGAGTACAATATGAAGCTCAACCCTGAAAAATGTGCATTCGGGGTTGGCTTGGGCAAGTTTCTTGGTTTCATGGTGTCCAATCGGGGAATCGAGATAAACCCCGATAAAATCAAAGCTATCGAGGATATCACAGTAGTGGATAATGTAAAGGCCGTGCAGAGGCTAACGGGATGGATAGCCTCCCTAGGACGATTCATTTCGAGATCCTCATATAGGAGCCACCGATTGTTCTCACTACTTAAGAAGAAGAGAAACTTTGCATGGACTCCGGAATGCCAGCAGGCCTTGGAGGAACTAAAGCGGTATTTATTGAGCCCGTCACTTCTTCATACCCCATAAGTGGTCGAACAACTTTACCTGTACTTAGTTGTATCGTAGATAACGGTAAGTGGAGTCCTGGTTCGAGAAGAACAAGGTACGCAATTCCCTATTTATTGTGTCAGTCGGACCTTAGGCGAAGCCGAAACTAGATATCCACACTTAGAAAAATTAGCACTTGCTTTAATAAGCGCCTCTAGGAAACTAAAACCATATTTCCAAGGTCATCTGATATGTGGTGTAACAACTTATCCTCTTCGAAATATTTTACACAAACCCGAGCTTTCAGGTCGATAGGCCAAATGGGCCATAGAAATCTGTGGGTACGATATTGAGTATCGACCACGAACCGCCATCAAATCTCAAATCTTGGCGGACTTCGTGGCTATCTTTACCAAGCCTTCGTACCCAAGATTGAAAAAGAACTACTGATAAAATAGGGTACATCTTCGGGAGTCTGGACCCTCTTTACGGACGGTGCTTCGAACGCGAAGGAGTCCAGACTAGGCATCGTACTAAAATCACCCACAAGTAATGTAGTTAGACAATCTATCAGAACTACAAAATTGACTAACAATGAGGCCGAGTATGAGGCCATGATTGCAAGTCTCGAACTAGCTAAAAACTTGGGAGCGGAAGTCGTAAAGGCTAAGTGTCATTCCCTCCTAGTAGTAAATCAAGTTAACGGGACTTTTGAAGTCCGAGAAGATCAAATGCTGAGGTGCTTGGATAAACTACATGTGACTCTACATCGATTTAAGGAATGGACCTTGCAACATGTACCCCGAGAACAGAACAACGAGGTCGACGCTCTTGCAAACTTAGGTTCATCTGTCGAAGATGACGAACTCAACTCGGGGACTTTCGTACAACTCATGAAATCGGTAATCGAAGAAGGTCACGCCGAGATAAACACCACAAGTTTTACCTGGGATTGGATAAAAAAATACATAAAGTACTTAAAGAAGGGGAAGCTTCCATCAGATCCAAAGGACCGAGAGCTCTGCGCACAAAGGCAACACAGTTCACCTTGTCCGAAGATGGAACGTTGTTTAGAAGGACGTTCGATGGACCATTAGTAATTTGTTTGGGTCCGGGAGATACCGACTACTTCCTACTGGAAATTCATGAGGGCACTTGTGGAAATCATTTCGGTGCCGATTTGCTGGTCCAAAAAGTAATCAAAGCAGGGTATTATTGGACCGATATGGGCAAGGATTCAAGGGAGTTCGTTTGAAAATGCGACAAATGCCAAAGGCATGCGCCCATGATTCACCAACCCGGGGAACAACTCCACTCGGTCCTATCCCCATGTCCCTTCATGAAATGGGGAATGGATATCGTTGGCCCCCTCCCATTGGCCCCAGGTAAGGCTCAGTTTATTTTGTTTTTGACTGATTATTTCTCTAAATAGGTTGAAGCACATGCTTTTCGAGAAGGTCAGAGAAAAGGAAGTCATAGACTTCGTTTGGGACCACATCATATGTCGATTCGGGATGCCATTCGAGATTGCATGTGATAATGGAAAGCAATTCATCGGCAGCAAAGTAACTAAATTTCTCGAGGATCATAAGATCAAAAGGATCCTATCAACACCTTATCATCCCAGCGGGAACGGACAAGTCGAACCGACCAACAAAACCATCATCCAAAATCTTAAGAAAAGATTGACCGATGCCAAAGGAAAATGGAGAGAAATACTACCCGAGGTCCTATGGCCATCCCGCATAAGATCAAAATCCAGTACCAGAGCAACATCGTTCTCGTTGGTTTATGGAGCCGAAACTCTGATCCTGGTCGAAGTCGGAGAACCTAGCATCAGGTTTCGATATGCAACAGAGGATTCGAATAACGAGACCATGAATACGAGCTTAGAATTATTGGACAAAAAATAAGAAGTCACTCTCGTCTGATTAGCCACCCAAAAACAGCTGATCGAAAGGTACTACAATCGAAGAACCAATCTTCGACGTTTTAATAGCTGGGAAGGACCGTATCAGGTTCTCGAAATCATCAGAAAAGGATCCTACAAGCTCGGCATGATAAACGGCAAACAACTACCGAGCAATTAGAACGTATCACACCTAAAACAATACTACTGCTAAGGTATGACCCCTCCCATTTTCATTTATATTTCAAAACTAACCCTTGCAAGTGTTCAACCAGAAGCAACGATGGATTCTTCAACACGAAGCCTTTAGGTTTGAAAGCACACATGGCACTCTTTTTCCCTTAGACCGGTTTTGTCCCAAATGGATTTTCCAGCGATGTTTTTAATGAGGCAACCATTGATCATGCTAACTTAGAATAATTCAATAGTATCCGAGGCCTCTTTACAATCAACCTCAAATACTGGGGGCATTACCCTCAAATATCAAGTTTGATGCAAAGAAGTTACTTCATGGCAACAGGGTCTCGATAGAAAAAAATTATAAGGGCCAAACAGTCAACCGAACCATGCCCGCGTAGTTTGCTCGGACCCTGGCACAAAATATGTGCTCATGTATAATGATTTATAAAGAGAACTATTCTTCTTCACCGATATCTCATTCCTTAGAAAAGCTTTTCTACTTCATGTTCTCGATCTATTATGTAAACAGGCATAAGGGCCAACCATGACCGGAGTTCGGATGATTACCCCCGCAAATCGGGGACTGCCGTCTGAAAAATCAACGAGATCGAATTATATAAACTCCAAAGATCATAAGAACTCTTAGGCAACCCTCGATTTTATAGGCTATGGCCACCCCACTCGGGGACTGACAGTTAGGGAAAGCTCGAAGTAAAATGGGAAAATAAGCCCAAGAGGCAAATCCCGAACTAAAGAGGCTACGGCCGAATTAACATGGATCGGAGACGTCTGAATTCCGTAACAAAACAGGCCTTCAAAATCTGTCATAAACCGATTAAAAAGGCTACCCCGGCAAAATCATAAAGGCTTCGATAATATCAACCCTCAAAAACTATAATGAGTACAAAATTATTCTAACTCTCGAACAATTTCTTATTTCATGCCAAGGCATTAAAAGTTTTGCAAATACAAATAATAAGAAACTCTTTCAAGCCGAAAAGGGGACCAAGCCATAAACAATATTTTTTACAAAAGCCTAAGGGCTGTGTTTTTGTCGAGAGACCGTCCTCGCTCAAATAGAAAACCTAAGGGTTACTTTACTTCGAGTTCGAGCAAGCATTCACTCGACCATAAAGTCTAAGGGCTATACTAATTCAGTTCCATACAAATTGTTTAAACCTCGGATCTTAGAATACAACTTCATGACTTTATAAGGCAGAAATGAAGAAAGTTTTATATATATGTGTCAAAAATCATTTACATGGGCAGCATGGCCCGATCAAGTTCCTCTACAAAAGACTGAAATGGTCTTAAAAGAAACACAAAAAATACTAAAGGACTTAGTTTTCTCCGAGAGCAGCATCTCTTCGCTCGAGGCCTCCTTCGCTTTCAGATCCGCTCACACTCCTGGTATCATCATCATCAGGAAAGGCCAACATTCTGGCTTCGGCTTCAAGCTCCTTAGCATTCTCGATCTCGACTGTAAGATTGAAGCCACGAGCATGGATCTCCTCGAGAGTCTCCATCCGAGACTGGCATTTAGCATGCTCGGCAACCCAGTTTGCTCGAGTCTGAGTAGCCTCGACAACCTTCTTTGCTCGAACATGAGCAGCTTCAGCATCAGACCGATAGACGGCCACCATTGCATCAGCATTAGCCGTGGCTATTTCAACCGCTGATTTGGCCGCTGCAAGTTCTGTGGCCAGTCTCTCCCGATCAGAAGTTACTGAGCCCAACTGACATTGGAACTCCTCGATTTTCTTGGCTTGCACTAAGGCCTTCTCTTTTAAGCTTCAGATTTGGGACTCAGCCGAGGCCAGTTGAATTCGGGAAGCCTCCTTTTATGAGGCAAAGCGGTCCATGTTCTTTTCCCACTCCTCGGCCTCCGCTTTCACGGCGTCCACTTCAACACGAAGCTGCCTGATCACATCGAGCTTTTGCTGGACCTGTGGGACCGAATTTTTAGCCATCACGCCCGAGTTTGTGTTATTAACTTCAAATATTCTTTTTACCTGCTCGTACAAATCAACTTGTTCTTTCCGAGCTGTTTCTAGCTCAGCCCAAAGTCATTTTGCTTCTCCTTCTCTCTGCTCACTGAGAAGGCATCTCTCTCCTCAGTAAGCCCTCGAATTTCAGCTTTGTACCAGCTCATCTCCCCTTGGGATCGAAGAAACACCTAGTGATGAAGCACAGAGGCCTACAAAAATAGAAAGAAGGAATTATACAAGGAAAGAAAAATACAAGCATGAAAATTAACAAAGAGAAAAAGAACTTACCTGATTCAGGGCTTGTTGAGCATCGTTGAAAAGATAAGAAACTCCCACCTTGCCCGAGCTCTTCTTCGGAGCCTCCAAGTCACTCAGACCGGTGACATCTTCTACCCCAACAAAATAACCACGGAAAGGATCTTCCTCTCCATGGGCTCCCTCCCAGTGACAAGTCTCCACGGCCTGAGCATCACGTATCATCGACTGGGAAAATGAAGGAAATGAGGGAGAATCCTCGATCTCTATTTCCCCAAGTAGGTTTTTGGGGCGCCACCTCCGTCTTCACAAGCCTCAAGCCCGGTTTTTGCATATGCATCCACCGTCTCCTCAACGGTCTCTTCTCCCCAAGGCAAAACATCTTCGATTCTCCCCGGCCAGGGAATTTGGGCCGGAGTCTCCTCCTCGGCCTCATCAAGCCTAGACAGAGCAGTATCAGCTCTCACCGGTCCCGAAGTTTTTTGAATATCGGTGCCAGCTCATGCACGGGCCACCAGCCCAGTACCACCTTCTTCTTCTTCTTCTTCTTCTTCTTCTTCTTCTTCTTCTTCTTCTTCTTCTTCTTCTTCTTCTTCTTCTTCTTCTTATTCTTCATTCCTTAGTCTTTGGACTGGCTCCAGAGTCAGTGGGATTGTGTTCACCTTGGGTTTACGGGCCGCTCTCTTCTTGGGTTTATGACCCTCGGAGTCTGAGGCCCTTTTTCTCTTAATCACCATCGCTGGTTTCGAGATAGGTGTTAAAGCTTCTTCATCACTGTACTAGGGTCTCATAGCCGCATCCTTTCCAAGACCTAAAAAAGGATAAAGTAAATAAACTCATACTTAAGGAAAAATGCTTGAACGATAGGCAAATTGGTAAGCCAAGAAGAAGGCTTACCATGAGTACGAGCCTCCCACCGGCCCTTTGACAAATCACGCCACGCGCGCTCAACGTATGTTGACGTCGAAACTAGGCTCCTAACCCAGTTCTCGAGGTGGGGAACCGCACATGAAATCCAAGCAACGACTACGTCGAAAAACAAAAGACACTAATAAGAAAAGACGAAGAAGTAAAAATAACAAAAACTAAAAACGGGATCATACTTACGTTTCATATTCCATTTCTCAGGAAATGGCATACTCTCAGCCGGGATTAGGTCCGAGGTCTTCACCCGAACAAACCGGCCCATCCAGCCCCGATCTTTGTCTTCATTTATACTTGAGGTGAACGCCTTGGTGGCCCGGCGTTGAAGCTTTATCAGCCCACCTCAGTAGAGTCGAGGTCTATATAATCTTACGAGGTGGTCGAGGGTAAAGGGAAGCCTGTCGATTTTGCTCATAAAGAAATAGAGCAGTATCACGATCCTCCAGAAAGAAGGGTGAATTTGGCCGAGGGTCACCTGGTATTTCTTACAAAAATCGATGATGACCGGATCAAGGGGACCTACCATGAAAGGATAAGTGTAAACACTCAGGTACCCTTCCACGTGGGTAGTGATCGCTTCCTCCGGTGCCGGTATCACAACCTCTTTGTTTTCCCAATTGCAATCTTTCTTCACCAAATCAAGAAGACTTTTGCGTATCGAGCATATAAATCTCGATACCGGCTTGCATTGACCAACAACCGATGAGGGTTTCTCGACCTTAAAGTTGGAATCAATAACACACACCCCGGGAATAAGTTCTTCAAGGCGTGGCTCCACCACTGGTTTCTCGCCGGCCGGCCGAGATGAGAAAGCAACCTCTTTCTACTGAATGGTTTTAGATGTTTTTGCCATTTAGTTTTTATGAACAAAGAAGAATGGAGATTGAAGTATTTGGCATTTTAAGAAGAACAAGCAAAGAAATTTGAAAACTTGGAAATAGGGAGCTTTGGAGAAGGAAAAACAAACTATGAAGATAGGAATGAAAAAGATTTGAAAGTAAAAGTTTGGAATGATGAAGAAAGGAGCTATTTATTGATTTCACAACGACGGTTCAAAACTGATAGTGGCCGACTATCGACTGACGCGCATTTAATGCCTTGGTAACTGGACCGACGGGACGTTTGTCGCGTACGTCACAATCAGGCTCGTCGCTGACATCATCATCAACCAAGTCGAAGTTCGGAAATTCATATCGTTTCTTGTCATCTTCTTTCCGAGAAACGAGGGGACTATCTATATACGGTCAAAACCGAGTCCGTCTTTCGTATGACTAATCGAGATTGGAACATGATGGTCCAAGGTCCATCATTGTAATATCGAGCCATGATACGAAGTTAGGTTGTCGAGCTCGAGCCCAGAGACCGATCAATATTGAGATCGAGTCAAGATCGAGCTCGAGACCCAGGGACCGATCAATACCGAGACCTGCCAAGATCGAGACCGAGTCTAGGTCGAGCTCGAGACCCAGAGACCGGTCAAGGTTGAGATCAGTCAAGATCGAGATCGGGCCAAGAAACAAAAAAGGCGTTATAGCCACATTTGTGGAGAGAATGTCGGCGAAAATCATTGCTAGAATCAAGAAAAGACTAATTAATTAATCTATCATGGGATCCCCACTATGTATTTTTAATTATACCCAAAATGAAATTCCCCCGCTATATTAAGAGTGGTTATCATTTGTAATAGGGACATTGATTTCATTCATAGATTCATTCTGAGATATACAGAAAAGAGAGAAAATATTATCTTCTTTCGCTTTTGATATTTAGTCATATTGTTTTCTCTACCAATCGTTCTTCACTCAATTTGGAGGTGATAAAATTTGAAGGCTTAAGCTAACTAGTTCATTCGGTTTGCATTCATTTCTTTTATAACTAATTTCGATATTCATTTACATATTTTTCCCGATTTGTATCAATTTATATCATGTATCCTTAGAACTACGTATAAATTTAACTCTATCCGTTTTTCGGGTAAAGATACGTTTTTTCTGCTAATGTTAACTGGTTTATGCCTTCTGCTGGAGTTTGGACCACGTTGCCGATTTTGCATGAGTTTAACGTCAGCTATCACATTTTGCATGACTTTAGACTCTATCCTTTTCCTTGCTTCATTCCCCTGCCCCACTCCTCCAAACACCCCCTCCCCCCTCGCCGCAAAAAAAAAGTAAGAAAAGGAAATCTCCATCATATATTAATAGTGTTCTGGCCTCAGTAGAAAATTAGGTATGATTCACAAGTTGTTGACTATCATTCTGTCAAGACACTTCTTTTGCCTACTCATTCTTTATTTTAACCTTTGAAAGAGGTGGGATCTTTCCTTTTTGGGAGTGGAGGATCAGGTAAAATATGTAGACATACTTCATTCATGGTAATAGATTTAGACAGAGGTCTGTGGGGCTTACCTGTTTTCTCTCACAGACAAGGGGGAGGGAGAATTCGGTTATATTGTTGTAGTTCTTTTCATAGTGTCAAAGAAAGATGCCTTTTCTACATTCACTCATAGCAGTTGAAATTCTTTTAGCTCAATGCTAATATTCGTTGTTGGACTATAACCTTTTGAACAATAGCAAAAAAATACGGAGGTTCTTGTGCATCTGGAAGACCGAAACAGATGCTCTTTTGGGAAGTAATGATTGGCACTAATCCTGCCCTATTATTTTAAGCTCCTCTATCTATTTTATTCCCCAATAAAACCACATTTCACCATTCTATATCCAGTTAGGTGATAGATAATATTTCATACCTTCTAAGAGAGTTTGACGCTCTTTTCAGGTCCTAGACTGATTCGAGATAGTTAGGAGAGGAAATCAGTCACAAAAAAGTTCATCTTTTGCTTGCTAGGTCTTTGGCAAAGCCATTTGTGGGGTGTGTATTATGACTTGTATAGGTGTCCGTAATTTTGAAGGATACATATGTTATTTAAGATATGATTTACCAAAAACAAATGTCTGAGGAGCTCATTCCCTTTTCAGTTCTTGGGTACTTTTGGTGGTCTTGGAGCAGCTGCTTTATCAGCATCACTTCTAACATCTGTTCTTCCAACCACATTAGAGGATCTCCTTGCTCTCGGCCTTTGTTCCGCTGGCGGGTAATCCTCATTTTTTAATTTAAATTTGCTAATATGTTCTTTAATTTTCTCAAAGTGGTACATCTTTATTTTCATTTAATAGAATTTCCTAAACTTCTTGACAGCGGCCACCTTGCTTGTATAGGTTGGGTAACAACCCATGCTTTCTTATGATGAATCAATTCGTAATGTTACTAATAGCTCTGATTCGCATTCTGTTATTTGAGAGGTAATGTGCTTTGTTTGGCACAAAGATCACTAACACATTGAAAATCATAGTTTGGATTTCGAGCCTTGGAATAGGTTCGTATTGTGATTTATGACTTGTGCGCAAAGTTTGGCGTCATTCCGGATTATTTTTATATGAATCGGACGTGTTCATCGAAGTTTGAAAGTTTAAAGAAGGATCTCGATCGTCGATTCGTAGTTTCAATGTTGTTTGGCGTGATTTGAGGCATCGATTAAATCCGTGTCGTATTTTGAGATGTGTTGGTATATTTGGACGGGGCCCCAGGAGCCCTGGGTGCAGATCGGATCATAAACGGATCGAGTTTGAGCTTGGGAGAAGTGTTGAGGCAGCTCGGATCTGGTGCAATGGCACCTGCGTGGAAAGGGCCGCAGGTGCGAGCCCGCAAAAGCGGTGTCGTGGTCATAGAAGCGGCATTTGGACTGAGTTGGGATGGCCGCAGATACGAGGTTATTTCCGCATCTGGGAGCTCGCAAATGCGACAAATGCTGCGTAGAAGAGGAAGAGGCTAGCTGGGAGAAGGGCCGTAGCGGTAGGAATTTGGGCGCACAGATGCGCATCCGCAAAAGTAGAGGAGACACCGCAGAAGCGGGGACTAGGCCTTTGATGCTGGACGCAGCAGCAGTCAGGGCTCCACAGAAGCGAGACCGCATGAGCAGAGTTTGTCCGCAGAAGCGGACTTGGTTGGGCTTAGTGGGAACCACACCTGCGATGGGACTTTCCGCAGGTACGGAGCCGCAGAAGCGACTAATGGACCGCAGGTACGAAGGTCGCTAGGCAGTGAGGTATTTTTAATCCGAGACTTAGCCCATTTCTCTCATATTTTTATTTCGTTGGGCGATATTTGGAGCTCTGGGAGATAAGATTTTCATCATCTATGTCAAGGTAAGTAATTCCCATATTTTGTGAGTTAATTACATGGATTCTATAAGGATTTAAACATGAAAACCAGTAGAAATTTTGGAATTTTGGTAGAAAACCTTGATATTGGTATTTTTGAATTTTGACCACGAAGCTGGACATGAAATTTAGAATAAATTATATATTTGGGTTCGTAATGTTATGGGTAAAGTTTATCTTCGACAAATTTTGAAACCCGGGCACGTGGGCCCAAGGGTCGACTTTATTGACTTTTTTAGCGAAGTTGGGGATTGTAATGAATTGATTAATTATGGGTAATAGAGTATATATTTATGAATTTGCACATTTGTTTGACTAGTTTTGGGGAGATGGGCATCGGTTTGAGGTGTTTAAGAGGTGTTGGAGCCGGTCATGGAACTTCAGAGCGAGGTAAGTCTCATGTCTAGCCTTGTGAGGGGGAAACTACCCCTAGGTAATATTTATTGTTATGTGTAACTAGTTGTGGGTGCTACGTACGTACGAGGTGATAAGAGTACATACGTAGCTAAAGCATGTTTATGTCCGGGTAGACTTAGGACTTTATCATGTAATAATTGAATTATTTGAACTCGTTCTGCTGGCTTAATTAATTAAAGTTATAACTGAATTTGATTTAGAAATAAATATATGTATACTAGGCCGAGCCTTAACACTTTGCGTTGTGGGCGAGTTATTTGAGAAACGGTAAAGATTATATTTATTTTGTGCTCATGTACTGTATTGTAAGCACGTGTCTCGTAATTCGGTAACTTCCTTCCTTTCTTGTGGAGTGGGCCGAACACCTCGGCAGTATAATAGATGCATCTATGGTGCGTATCGCTCGACCCGTGACGATGTACACATTATTCTGGATCGGGCCGAACGACCTTGGCAGAATCGTGCGTTATATCGCTAGTAGTCTGAATATTCACGAGATAAACCTTCCATTGATGTTTGGAATTTTTATGTTGTTCCTTATTTAATTGATATTGGCACTTGGCATTTTCTGAGCTGTAAAGGTAGAATACAAGATCGACAAAATTTATACTTTAAAAGAAATATTTGAAAGATTATAAAATTTACAAATTTACCCCACTATCGTTGTGCACTTCATATCTATTATGAATTATTATATTATTTTATTGGACCTCTAGTAAGTGTCTATGTCGACACCTCGTCACTGCTTCTCCGGAGTTAGGCTAGATACTAGCTCTGGGTATGCGTTGATTTACGTAGTTATTCTACACTTCTACACTAAATGTGCAAGATCTGACAGGTTCATTTGTTGATCATCTTAGCGCGTAGGCACATCTGTTGAGTAGTCTTTATGTGAGCTGCAATCCAGGCTACGCATCGCAGTCCACCGAGTCTCCATCGTACTATTTATTTTATGCTGTCTTATTTAAATTCTGGACAGATGTTGTATTATTATTATTTTTCTTAGAAAATACACTTGTGACACCGGGTTTTGGGGTGTTACATCTCGCATTTTTCGTACGTTAAAGTTTCGTCTTCAATTAATTAACGTAGACTCGGGGATGAGATTTTCTTGAGATTATAAGCATTATGATATTTCAAACACATGACGAGTAAATTCGTGAAGGAGAGATGGTAAGCAAATAGAAGAAAATGGGTTTCGTTGAAGGTTGCCGATTTGGGATAAAATACGGGTCGAGTATGATGTATAAAGTATATTAAAAATGAGTAGAATTTTAAGTAATGTGAGATAATTCTTAATTATGCGGGTAGTTGGTTTATTACCGGGTAACGAGATATTACCTAATTACCTAATAAGTGGATAAAGATTAACTTTTCCCACCCCACCCCCACGTGGCAGTAAGCCACCATTAATACATATGACTAAGTAGTCATATGAGCTTAGGTGGCAAACTAATGTAAAAACATTACATACTCATTCTCAAGACTTGAGGTGGAAAACTAACGTTAGCCATGTTCACAAAACTTTCAACAAAACTTCATATTCTCATGTCTTGAATACAAAGACACAATCAGAACATTAGCTTTTAACTACAAGACACTACAACTCATAGGTGAGCTTTGCACCTTAGCAACGAAATTGCTTAGAAAACTCTTACAAAATTCCTTCATAACAGAACGTTAGAAACTTTTACAATTCAAGTTCCTACAAAGACATTAACAACGAGATTTCTTGCAATCAAATTCTCCTACAAGGTTTCAACGAAATTCTTGTAACCAAACAATTCCAATGAGAATTGTTAGAATCGTAGCAACGTAATATTTTGCGATTCTAAAGGAGTACGGTGCAATCTTTTCCAAGAATATTATACGGATTTTTTTCTACTCCAAGTATGTTAAGGCTAAGTCATTCTTTCATTTTGGCATGGTCTCGTAATTACACGAGTTTGATAATGAAGCATAAAGAAAAATTCATATTCCGGAATTTACGTATATTTTTCTTATTTTGTAAGTTACAATATTCTCTTTATCGGGACTTCATATTCATTTGAGTATTTTCTTTTTCCAGTCAAGAGAGCAGAGAGTTTATATATATACAGTATTACAGTATTTTCATTACCATCGAACTATAATCGATGGGCAGGCCCCTACTGGGCAACCTCTGATCAGATGGTAAGCTATATACTGAGCCTACTGTAGCCGAGCACCTATGAGCGAGCCAAGTTGGCCGAGATACAGAGCCTAGTATGGCCGAGCGCCTATGAGCGAGCCTACTACGGCAGAGCAGTTATATATATATATATATATATATATATATATATATATATATATATATATATATATATATATATATATATATATATATAACCAAGCCTTATAGGGCCAGACAACTATTTTACTTATTATATTGAGAGAATTGAGTCAGTATCAGCAGGTAAGCATATGTTCAGGTTATCAATTTAGTTTTAGCTTTTTGTATACTGCCTTACATACTCGGTACATTATTTCGTACTTACGTCCCATTTTGGGGGCGCTGCATTTTATGCATGCAGGTTCAGATTGACAGACGGGTAGACCTCCTCAGTAGGTATTGTCCTAGTTAAGCTTTATTGGTTAGCTCCCTCATCCTTCGGAGTTGCCGAGTCTAGAAGTTTTGTGTACATCTTGTGTATATATGTAGATAGGTTATGGGTAGGTCGGGGCCCTGTTCCGATCACAGTACATCTATCAGTAGATGCTTACAGACATATCCTGTTAGTTAGTGCATTATGTTGGGCTTGTAGGCCCTGTACGTATATTTTGTTGGCTTGTCAGTTATAGTAGTTATGACGGTATTGCCGGCCCAGCTTTATGTTGACATTTAGTCAGTGTTAGTCTCTATTCAGCTTTATATTTTGCTTCGCAAATTTTCTTGTTATGTGGCCCCTGGCCAAAGTATGACATTATATGTCCAGAATTCCTGAGTCGCAAGTTGGTACGCAAGGATAGGTGAGGCACCGGGTGCCGGTCTCTCTCCCAAGCTCGGGGCGTGACAAAAGTGGTATCAGAGCAGTTTTGTCCTAGGGAGTCTACAAGCCGTGTCTAGTAGGGTCTTGTTTATAGATGTGTGGTGCACCACATTATATAAGCAGGGGACTACAGGGCATTTAGGAGTTGGTTACCCTTCTTTCGAATCTAAATCATGCTGTAGAACGGAGTTATAGGAAATTTGAGATAAACTTACGTGTTGATGTTTGCATGCACAGATGACGGTAACTAGGAAAACTACGGTTAGCTAGAGGAGAGAGACAACAATAGGTGAGGGGACTTGCAGGGTACCCCCAGTAGATAGGGCCTAATCGGAGGCCCAGAGAGAGACCCCTACTCAGCCATTACCGACCCCTCCACTAACTGAGGAGATTCCTAGGGAGACCGCACATCCAGTTCCCCCTCCGCTTCCATCAGATCAGGACTTGAGGAGTGCGGTGCATTTGTTGGCACAATTGGTAGCTACCCAGCAATATGCTAGGGCATCCACTAGTGCAGGACTTTCTGAGGGATCTAGGAGTTCAAGGGTCCGAGAGTTTATTGCGTTGAGTCCCCCAGAGTTCACGGGGACAAATCAGATGGATGACCCGCAGGATTTCATAGATCAGCTTCACAGGATCTTTCGGGTTATGCATGCTACGAAGATAGAGGCATTTGAGTTATCAACTTTTCGACTCCGAGATATAGCCATCCTTTGGTACGAGGGATGGGAAAGGTCCAGGGGATGTGATGCACCTCATGCTATTTGGGAGAATTTTTCAGATGCATTCCTTGGCCAGTACTTACCGCGAGAGATCTGACAGGCCCGAGTCGATCAGGTTTTAACCCTCAAGCAGGGCAATATGAGTGTTCGAGAGTATAGTCTCTGTTTTGACTCATTGGCCTGATATGCACCATCTATAGTTGCTACTATGTGGAATAGGATCCATATGTTTATAGCAGGGTTGGCCCCAGAGTTGACTGAGGCATGTTCCACCGCTGCATTGCAGGATAGTATGGATATCTCCCAAATTCAGGCATTTGTCCAGAATATAGAAAGGGGTAGGCGTCGGTAGCAGGGTACGGAGAGGAATGACTCAAGGAAGCATAAGAGGATGAGATTTTCCAGATCTCAAGAGCAGTCTCAGGGTAGTTATAGGCCCCAGTACTTCGAACGACCACCTAGACCTCCGCCACCTCAATCACAGGGTTACAGGTATGACTATTATACTCAGTCAGGACCAGGTGAAAGCTCCCGGGCATCAAGTTTGCAGCGACAGCGAGGATCGGGGCAGACATGGCCATTTCCGCCGCGGTGTGCCATCTGCGGTAGAGGATACTTGGGCCAATGCGAGCCGATTACGATGCTTGTTATACATGTGGACGATCGGGGCATATGATGCGAGATTGCCCAAATAGAGATTCTGGGGGTATGGCACAACCAGCGAATTCAACAATAGGATCATCTATGTCCGTGCATCCTTCAGGGCGCGAGTCTTAGTCTTCGGCTAGTAGAGGTCGAGGTAGAGGTAGAGGTTCTAGTTTAGGTGGTAACCAGAATCGTAGTTATGTGCTAGCGGGTTGCCAGGACCAAGAGTCCTCACCAAACGTTGTGACAGGTATGTTGACCATTTGCTCTCACGATGTTTATGCCTTGATAGACCCAGGATCTACTTTGTCATGTATTACCCCATTTGTCGCAAGGAAATTTGGTATAGTGCCTGAAATACTAAGTGATCCTTTTGCGGTATCTACACCGGTCGGAGAATCGATTATTGCTAGACGGGTTTACCGAGGTTGTACGGTGTCAGTTTGTGGTCATCAGACCTTAGCCGACCTAGTTGAGGTGGAGATGTTGGATTTTGATGCTATCATGGGCATGGACTGGTTGGCAGCTTGCTATGCCACAGTTGATTGTCGAGCAAAGATAGCTAGATTTCATTTTCCAGGTGAGCCAGTCCTTGAATGGGTAGGTAATACAGCGACACCTAGAGGTAGGTTTATTTCCTATCTAAAGGCGAGGAAGATGATAGCCAAAGGGTGCATTTATTATATTGTGCGAGTTAGGGATGCAGATGCGGAAATACCTACACTTTAGTCTATTCCAGTAGTAAAGGAGTACGCGGATGTATTTCCAGATAAACTTCCAGGTATTTCCCTAGAGCGAGAGATTGATTTTGGCATCGATTTGCTTCCGGGAACTCAACCAATATTCATCCCTCCTTATAGAATGGCACCTGCCGAATTGAAGGAGTTGAAGGAGTAGTTGAAAGATTTGCTGGAGAAAGGTTTCATCAGGCCCAGTACTTCACCTTGGGGTGCACCGGTACTGTTTGTGCGGAAGAAAGACGGTTCGCTGAGGATGTGTATCGATTATAGGTAGCTGAACAAGGTAACTATCAAGAATAAGTATCGATGACCTGTTTGATCAGTTGCAAGGGGCTAGATGTTTTTCAAATATAGATTTGAGGTCGGGATACCACCAGGTCAGAGTTCGGGAGAAAGACATTCCTAAGATAGCCTTCAGAACCCGATATGGCCACTTCGAGTTCCTTGTCATGTCCTACGGGTTGACGAATGCACCTGTCATATTTATGGACTTTATAAACAACCTATTCCGGCCATATTTAGATCTGTTCGTGATAGTCTTTATTGATGATATTCGGGTTTATTCACGTTCAGAGGATGAGCATGTGGACTACCTGCGAGGGTACTCCAAACCCTCCGTGATAATAAATTATATGCTAAGTTTTCTAAATGTGAGTTCTGGTTGATGTCTGTAGCATTCTTGGGGCACATTGTATCCGATGGAGGTATAAAGGTAGACAATCAGAAGATTGAGGCTATGAAATACTGGCCTAGACCTACCACTCCGACAGAGGTTCGTAGCTTTCTAGGCTTAACAGGATACTATCGGAGGTTGGTAGAGGGTTTTTCTTCTCTTTCAGCACCATTAACGAAGTTGACACAGAAAGCAACTAAGTTTCAATGGACAGAGGCCTGTGAGCAGAGTTTCCAAGAGCTTAAGAACAGGTTGACCTCAACACCAGTTCTAGCACTTCCAGAGGGTCATGATGGTTATGCCATGTATTGTGATGCCTCAGGTGTCGGGTTAGGATGTGTCCTAATGCAACATGGGAAGGTAATTGCGTATGCTTCAAGGTAGTTAAGGAAGCACGAACAGAATTATTCGACCCATGACCTCGAGTTAGCTGCAGTTGTCCATGCACTTAAGATATGGCAGCATTATTTATATGGTGTTCATGTTAATGTATTCGCAGATCATAAAAGCCTGCTATATATCTTCAAGAAAAAAGAGTTGAATTTGCGACAGAGGCGATGCTTGAGTTATTAAAAGATTACGATGTTAACATTATCTACCATCTAGGGAAAGCTAATGTGGTAGCAGATGCCTTAAGTCGTCGATCCATGGGTAGCTTAGCACATGTAGAGGCCGACAAAAGACAATTAACTAGAGAGATTCATCAATTGGCTTGTTTGGGGGTTCGGTTAGTAGACTCTAGCAATGGTGGAGTTGTACTCCAAAATACTGCAAAATCATCTCTCATAACTGAAGTAAAGGAAAGGCAGTACGAGGACCCAGAGTTGGTCAAGTTGAGAGAGCGAGTTCCGTAGTAGAAGAAGCCGTTATTAGAGCTCAAGGGAGATGGGGTTCTCAGATATAAGGGTCATCTGTGTGTTTTAGATGTAGCAGGGCTACGAGATAAGATTATGTCAGAGGCACATTATTCATGGTATTCCATTAATCCTGGATCAACGAAGATGTATCATGACATCAAGGACGTGTATTGGTGGAGCGATATGAAGAAGAACATTGCTGATTATGTCGCTCAGTGTCCTAGTTTCCAGCAAGTGAAGATAGAGCACCAGAGGAGGCGATAAACATGGACTTTATCACATGTTTACCTCGTTCTCATCGTAAGTTCGATTCCATATGGGTGATAGTCGATAGGCTCACGAAATCATCTCATTTCCTACCGGTCAGATCTACATATATAGCAGAAGATTATGCAAAGTTGTATATTAAAGAGATAGTGCGACTACACGGGGTACCAATATCTATTATATCTGACTGTGGGGCCCAGTTTACAACACATTTTTGGAGGCCATTTCAAAAAGGTCTAGGGACTCAGGTGAATCTTAGCACAACTTTTCATCCACAAACTGATGGACAGGCCAAGCGCACAATTCAGACGCTCGAGGATATGTTACGAACATGTGTGCTGGATTTTAAAAGAAGTTGGGATGAACATCTACCTCTTATCGAGTTTGCATATAAAAACAGTTACCACTCCAGTATCCAGATGGCTCCATACGAGGCTTTGTATGGGCTTAAGTGCATATCTCCTATAGGATGGTTTGATGTTCGAGAACCTGGGTTACATGGGCCAGACCTGGTTCAGCAGGCCATAAAAAAAGTAAAGCTTATCCGGGAGTGACTGTTAACAGCTCAGAGTCGTCAGAAGTCATATTTTGACGTGCGGTGACGAGATTTAGAGTTTGGGGTTAATGATTGGGTATTCTTAAAGGTACCACCTATGAAGGGTGTGATGAGGTTTGGCAAGAAAGGCAAACTTAGCCCACGGTATATTGGGCCATATAGGATCATTCGGAGAGTTAGCCAAGTAGCTTATGAGTTAGAATTGCCTTCGGAATTGGAGTTTGTCCATCCGGTATTTCACGTATCTATGTTATGGAAATGCATTGGCGATCCTACCTGAGTGGTGCCCATGGATGATGTACAGATTACAGAGGACTTGTCATACGAGGAAATTTCGGTTGCCATCCTAGACCAACAAATTCGCAAGCTACAAAATAAGGAGATAGCATCTGTAAAGGTTTTTTGGTGAAGCAAGAAGGTGGAAGAGATAACGTGGGAAGCAGAGGAAGATATGAAGTCTAAATACCCCCACCTATTTCAAACCGAAGACATGGCTCGAAGTGGGATACCTCAGCAGAGCTCTATCCAGGCCGGTAGGTCATCAGGTAAGCTTTTATTGTTGACTTTCAGAATTTATAATAGACAGATGTGTGAGGCCAAGTGTGGCATGTATAGCACGTTTTCTGACTGCGTGCAGTGTGGTTTTAGTCTAGTGTACGGAGGAGACTCTGGCAAAATTTTTCCAAAGTATCTAAGAGTATACATTCAAGGACGAATGTTTCTAAGGGGGGAAGGATGTTACGTCTCGCATTTTTCGTACGTTAAAGTTTCGTCTTCAGTTAATTAAAGTAGACTCGGGGATGATATTTTCTAGAGATTATAAGCATTATGCTATTTCAAATACATGAAGAGTAAATTCGTGAAGGAGAGAAGGTAAGCAAATAGAAGATAATGAGTTTCGTTGAAGGTTGACGATTTGGGATAAAATATGGGTCGAGCGATAATACACAATATTTATGGACTAGTACCATACAAGGTACCATATGACCATGGTAGTATGATGTATAAAGTATATTAAAAATGAGTAGAATTTTAAGTAATGTGAGACAATTCTTAATTATGCGGGTAATTGGTTAATTACCGGGTAACGGGACATTACCTAATTACCTAATAAGTGGATAAAGATTAAACTTTCCCACCACCACCCCCACGTGGCATTACGCCACCATTAATACATATAACTAAGTAGTCATATGAGCTTAGGTGGCAAACTAATGTAAAAACATTACATATTCATTCTCAAGACTTGAGGTGGCAAACTATCGTTAGCCATTTTCACAAAGCTTTCAAAAAAGCTTCATCTTCTCATGTCTTGAATCAATTACACAAGTTTGATAACGAAGCATAAAAAAATTAATATCCCAAAATTTACGTATATTTTTCTAGTTTTGTAAGTTACAATATTCTCTTTATCGGGACTTCATATTCATTTGAGTATTTCCTTTGTCCAGTCAAGAGAGCAAAGAGTTTATATATATTCAATTGAGTATTTTCTTCTTCCAGTCAAGAGATTAGAGAATTTACATATATACAGTATTAAAAGTATTTTCATTACCATCAAGCTATAATCGATGGGCAGGCCCCTATTGGGCAACCTCTGATCAGATGGTAAGTTATATACCGAGCCTACTATGGTCGAGCACCTATGAGCGAGCCCAGTTGGTCGAGATACAGAGCCTAGTATGGCCAAGCACCTATGAGCGAGCCTATTATGGCAGAGCAGTTATATATATATATATATACCGATACGTATAGGGTCGGACAACTATTTTACTTATTATATTGAGAGAATTGAGTCAGTATCAGCAGGTAAGCATATGTTCAGATTATCAGTTCAGTTTCAGCTTTCTGTGTACTGCCTTACATACTCGGTACATTATTTTGTACTGACGTCCCTTTCTGGGGGCGCTGCATTTCATGTGTGCAGGTTCAGACAGACAGACGAGTAGACCTCCTCAGTAGGTATTGCCCGAGTTCAGCTTTATCGATAAGCTCCCCATCCTTCGGAGTTGCTAGGTCTAGAAGTTTTGTGTACATCTTGTGTATATATGTAGATAGGTTATGGGTAGGTCGGGGCCCTGTTCTGATCACAGTACATCTATCAGTAGAGGCTTGTAGACATATCCTGTCAGTTAGTGCAGTATGTTGGGCTTGTAGGCCCTGTACGTATATTTTATTGGCTTGTCAGTTATAGTAGTTATGACGGCCTTGCCGGCCCAGCTTTATGTTGACATTTAGTCAGTGTTAGTCTCTATTCAGCTTTATATTTTGCTTCGCAAATTGTCTTGTTATGTGGCCCCTGGCCAAAGTATGACATTATATGTCCATAATTCCTGAGCCGCAAGTTGGTACGCAAGGATAGGTGAGGCACCGAGTGCCGATCTCGTCCCTAGGCTCTGGGCATGACATGGGGTTACACTAGTTGATTGTTAGGGTTTCGTATATTATTATCACCTTTCATTTCTTTTATAAATTACAAATATTGTATGTTCCCGTGATTTAGAAGTGTAAATCTCATTTTCTTATTAAATATGTGATTTCAAAAGTAATAAATGAGTAATCAAATTGGTAAATCATCGTTGGCTTTCCTGACGGCGGTGTTAGGTGACATCAAGACCTATAGTGGATTTTGGGTCGTGATAGCTTGGTATCAGAGTGTTAGGTTCTCTTAGGTCTCACGAGTCATGAGCAAGTCTAGTAGAGTCTTGCGGATCGGTACAGAGACATCTATACTTATCTTCGAGAGGCTACAGGGCTGTTAGGAGCACTTCGCTTCCTGATTCCTCTTTGTGCGATTTGATCCCATTGGAGCTAATGCCTTTATTTCCATCCTACTCAATTTTATATGACGTGGAGCGCTTGTTATCAATTGGGCATTGAGGAGTTGTAATGGTATTGTAGATGTGGTACAGGATATTTTTCCATGCGTACTCGAGCGAGTTGTTATCGTCGTCTTGTGGAAGGGGGTTTTGTTGTTTCATGTTCTGTATCAGTAGTGCCTATGGTTTTGGGGATACGCACAGATTGTTATGATGTTCATGCATTGTTATCGCGCATTGTTGGTGTGATGGTAGGGTGCTTGTCTATGTGATGAGGAAGATTTCTCGAAAGGCGAATTTCTTAGTGCATGATTTAGGGGTTTAGCATTTAAATCCAGTGAAGGAAAGACAACCAGTCTATGAATGCTCAGGCTTTGGTTGATGGAGTAGTGAGACTTGATATTTTCGAGTGTGGTGGAATTCTCATTTGTGATGAGGTGTCGTCGTTCTTGTTTGAACTCATTAAGGTTCGCCGGTGTTATGGTCTTCTTTGATTTGCCTTCGGGGCGGGATATTGGGAAGTGGTGCCTAAGAAGCGGTTGTCATAGATAGCTGTGTGTAGTGGTTCAAAATCAAATTGGTATTTCTAATGTTGATGGCTCGAGAAAGATGATGTTCTAGGAGGTTTAGAGTTGGTAGCAATTTATTAGTTCATGTGCTACAGAGATGGGTTTTGATTTGAGGCAGCATTTGGGCAGCGAAGGATGAGGAAGGACATAGTGGGAGGTGTCTCGTAGTGGTTGAATTTCTAGCAGCTCAAGTATGAAAAACAGATGTCGACGTTAAAGAAGATGGTTTAACCGAAGTGGGAGTGGCAGAGTAGCATATGGATTCTGTGGTAGGATAGCCACATGCCTTGAGAAACATTTAGAGCGATTTGGGGATCATGGTAGACGGTGACTAGGTCTACAGATTTTATTTGAAATGGTGGCTACTGTATTGAGGAACATTGAATATGGCAGAAAGGAGTTTGGTTGAAATGAAGAGGGGTGTGAAAACTTGATTATCGTTGGGATACAACATGACTTCGAGTTTGGAATGTATTGTCTCACTTTTAGTTAATGTCAATGGGGAATGAACAAACTTGTACAGCTGGTGGATGAGCACAGACTCCGGAAAGTTTACTGATTTCATGATAGTTGTACCCAGTGTAGCGTCGTTGGGAGATGTCGGTATGGAATTCCACAGGTGGGCTATCTAAAGTGGATAGGTCAGCGGTTATGTGGTTTTGATGAAGTTTCTACGAAGAGTTCTACTTACTACAAAGCGGAAAGTTGAGTATACGACTATGGCTGATAATTTGGATTGTTCATGAAAATTTAGTAAGAAAATCCAAGACATTTGGCGGGTTGACAGTGCGAGATCATGGTAATTGAGAAGGAGGAATCATTGTGGGCTCTACATTATGTGATGGTAGCTTAAAGCTAAGTGGGGGAGCCCCACCATCTACGATTAGATCGCATGGTTATCTGCTTGAGCAATTTCTGGTTATCGGTGCATTGGTGGGTTATTATGACTAAGAATAATGTATGTTATACTTTTCCTTATCGATTCAGGTGCAGGTTTTGGGAAGACTCAGAGTTTATGCTTCTTGTGAATGTGGAGTACAAGGAAAAGAATTCATCTGGTTGCTTCTTTGGGAGTGTTCATGTGCCAGCAGAGTGTTGGAGTTTGATTATACTCGGGACCACGTCAGAGTGGGTGACTCCCAATAGTGGTTCTAATGTGTTCAAGTATGTGAGCGCGGTGTCTAAGGATTTTGGGTCCATTGTGTTGTTAAATATCAAGTCTTTGCAATGGGTATTGAGACAATGTGATCTCGTGATTTGGGTCACTCGGGATGAGTGTTGATTGAGTTTGTTATGTTTTGAATGGAGCTATTATTATTTCTAAGGCAAGTCAAGAGTAAATTAGAAGAAATTGGGTCAGTTAGTAATGGCTAAATTAGCACGATTGTGGCAAAGATCAGTTCCTTCAGCGTGTGAAGTTATATACTTGGTTTGTGGTTGTACGCGCGGGCTTGACAGCCACCACAACTTGATTGATTGGAGTTATTTAATTATAATAGCCTTGTTATGTGTGAATGGATTCAGGAAGAGTTATGGCGATATAGACCACGACTTGAGGTTTGTATTTTCTGTGGTTTGGGAATTCAGTTGCGTGTTGCACTGGCTCTTCTGAAATGAGCTAAGTGAAAGGTTTCTAGCCAATGAAGTGTTTATTCTACTGGTAGTTCAGTGGTTATGATGAATTCGTGTATTCTCACGTAGCGGCATGATATGTGCAGTGAGCGACATGAGAATTTTAAAGTTGAGAATCAAGGTTACGGTTCTGTATTGACAAGAATGCCACGAACTCGGGTGAGCAGGAGAGAATTCAGATGTTCAATGTAAGCTGGCATTTTCTTTAGTGTCTCCTGAGTATAGTGTTCTGTGTAAGAGGGTTGGTGTATTGATTTATGGATTCTTGATTTGCTTTACAGAATTAGAACGATTGGTGGTATGGATGTGCAGACTTTGCTACCTGGTGCGAAAGGTCGTGAGAGTGTATCCCACGGGGAAATCTGTATAAGTGTGACATGTTAGTCACTTGATTGTTAAATATTTAAACCAAGCATGGAGATTATGGTATTATCGTTAAAGTGAGAGTTTATGCCTGGAAGGCGCTCAATTCCTTTGGTTGTGAACTGTGGGAGTTATTCCAGATTGAGACAGCTTGATTATTCGCATATGTGTTGAGGTACCGTAAAGCTTTTGGTGTTATATATGAGCAGGATGGCTCTCGAGATGCAGGTCATTTATCGCGCCTTAGTTGTTCTTGGGTTTTGTGGCGTATTGCGCTATCCATCTCCCTAGAGTTGTATTTTTGCGCTCTGCGTGCTTGTGAACGATATTCGGTATTTCGTAGGTATAAGCACTATGGATTGAGAGGTACGTCCTTATTTATTGTTATGTGTGGATCGGGTGGCACGCTGCCATGTGGTACGTTGTTTAGATCGGGTTGCACACCGCAACGGGATGATGTTTGGATCAGGTTGCATGTCGTAGCGGTATTATGTGTGGATCGGGTTGCACGCTGCAATAGTGAGATGTTGAGTACGGTCCCCTATACTTATTTTGTGTATTTGTTTCTCAGTCTCTGAGAAAGGTTCATAGCATCTCTTAGGTCATTTTATTCGTCTCGCGGGCCGGGTAGTTCATTTTCCAGAGTTCATTTTTCCTTATGTATCACATTCGAGTTTGTAGCTTGTCGGTGCATTGTGGGTGTAATATGAGATTGTTGGCAGTGTTTGAGATGGCTTATTGCCTGAGCATGTTGTACTGGCTGAGACGCGATTATTGGAAGAGGGATCAGTATGAGCAAAGTTTTGTAGGGTATATTAAAGAGGAAATATCGTTATTCAGTTTAGAATGAGGTAATGGTCCTTGTCAAGAGGAGAGACTCAATTATTTGTTGATTCGATAGGTGGTTATTAGTTTCTACACATCTCTTCCATCGTGGAGGTATTTCGAGAGTTGGAACAGGACTTATATGCGTCATGAGGTGTATTACGGGAAACAAATTCGTGAAATTTCAGCTATTGTGGTCGTAGGATATTATTATGGGCAACCAACTTATGTGGTGCATGGTGTAATATCAACATAGGTGCGTGATCATGTTTTGGTATAGTGTGTGGTGATTGATACGATGTTCGAATGTTAGAAGCAGGTCTTGCAGAGAAATTCGGAGGTTGGAATTTGGTTCTAAGACTTTTTGACTAAATAAAAAGGGAGGATCTTCAGTCTATCTTGGGCTAATGTGTTCAACTGGGTTGTAGTGGCACGGGTAGGTTCACGAGATGTTAAACAGTGATTTTGGACAACTCCGGAGCAGTCCTTAGCACGTTCGAAGATGAATGTATGTTTAAGTGGGGGAGAATGTAACAATCCGATCGGTCATTTTGAGCTCTAGCGCTTCATTCAGAGGTTTGAAGCCTTGAGTAGCTTCACTTTAGGTATTATGACTTGTACGTGTGGTCGGAGTTGAATTTTGGGAAGTTCGGAGTTGATTTGGAAAGAAAAGTCTAATTTCGGAAGCTTTAAGTTGGAAGAATTGACTAAGGTTTGACTTTTGAGTAAACGACTTCAGAATCGGGATTTGAAGGTTCCAATAGGTTTGTATGATGAATTCGATCTTTGGCGTAGGTTCGGGTTGAGTATCGGATCACCCGGGAGCATTTCAGCCCTTATTGTGGAAAGTTGGTATTTGGAAGGCTTTAGAATTTCCTAAGTTTGGTTTGAGGTGGACTTTTGTGTTGTCAATGTCCGTTTGGTATTTCGAGCCTTCAAATAGGTTCGTATTATAATTTATGACTTGTGCACAAAGTTTGGCATCATTCTGGAATGTTTTGATATGAATCGGACGTGTTCGTCGAAATTCGAAAGTTTGAAAGTTTAAAGAAGGATCTCGATCGTCGATTCATAGTTTCGATATTGTTTGGCATGATTTGAGGCCTCGACTAAGTCCGTGTCATATTTTGGGATGTGTTGGTATGTTTGGACGGGGGCCCGAGTGCGGATCGGATCAAAAACGGATCGAGTTTGGACTTGGGAGAAGTGCTGAGGCAGCTGGGATCTGGTGAAATCGCACCTGTGTATAAAGGATGAGCCCGCAGAAGCGACGTCGTGGTCACAGAAGCGGAAGAGGCTAGCTGAGCGAAGGGCCGCAGGTGCAGAATTTGGGCACGCAGATGCGCATTCGCAGAAGCGTAGGAGGCACCGCAGAAGCGGGGGATGGACCTTTGGTGCTGGACCGCAGGAGAAGTCAGGGCTCCGCAAAAGCATGACCGCAGGAGCGGTCAGGGCTCCGCAGAAGTGAGACCGCAAGAGCAAAGTTTGTCCACAGAAGCGGACTTGGCTGGGCTTAGTGGGAACCACACCTGCGATGGAAATTTCCGCTGGTGCGGAGCCGCATAAGCGGCCAATGGACCGCAGGTGCGAAAGTCGCTGAGCAGTGAGGTATTTTTAATTAGAGACTTAGTTGTCACGATCCAAAATTCGCATGTCATGATAGCGCTTATCTGAATACTAGGCAAGCCTACAATCTCAATAAAACACAATATCTTTTAAGTTTGAAAACATAATATTTGAACTCAATAGAAAACCTTACAAATAGTGATATAAAACACTCCCAAAACTCGGTGTCACTGAGTACATGATCATCTAAATGAATACAAAGTTTGACTGATAAAAACACTATTCGAAAGTATAGAATAATACAATAACTGAAAGAATGAGAGTCAAGGTCAGCAGACACCAGACAGCTACCTTGATAGTCTCCTATAGATAGAACTCTGAAATTTAGCAGTCGCCGTGTCCGAAAATACATGGATCTGCACACGAGGTGTAGAGTGTAGTATGAGTACAACCAACTCAATAAGTAACAAGACTAACCTCTGGGCTGAAAGTGGTGACGAGCTCCGCAGGTACAGTCCAGTATATAAATAACGGTACAGAAATGTAGGCATGCTTTCAAGTTCAACAGTTAAACTCAGTACAAGTAAAATAGATCAATATTGCATGATATGAGGGATATGACATCTCAGTGGAAAACCTCGTGTACTCCTGATCACTAATCGCTCGATCACTCGGTACTATTTATGGCCAATCTAGCCCAGGGATATTCCATCTCTATATATATATATATATATATATATATATATGTATATATATACACATCGACTAACAGTCAGTCATTTAGTATTAATATTGTATAAGGCCAATTCAGCCCTAGGGTAATTTATCCCCAAATATAAATGATACGCACAAGATCCATGTCCAGGGAAATTCATCACAATATAATTAAGTAAGGCAAGTACATTCCCTAGGAAGTCCATCCCGAATATATATAATCATCTACGCTCACTGAGGTGTGTACAGACTCCGGAGGGGCTCCTTATATATATAAATCCAAAACGCTCACTATGGGGGGTGCAGACTCCGGAGGGGCTCCTTCAGCCCAAGCGTGATATAAAGCCGATATGGCCTGCTGCAGGCGGGCAGCCCCGATCCATATAATGATAATATATATAAAGCCGATATAGCCTACTGCAGGCTGGCAGCCCCGTTCCCATAAATATCCTCACATTTATGAACATGACTGAGTATGAAATATACATTTTTAAAGCAATTAAATTCAACAGCAACACGACCCTGTGGGTCCCAAAATATCGGTACGTAACCAAATCATGATCTTTAATACGTGTCTCAGCTCAATTTCCTAACACGTGCAGAATAATCGGATAATAATATGATTCTTTAATTTTACAACTCCACAGAATTTATTTAAGCCACAATTTCTATGGTGTACGCCCACACGCCTGTCAGCTAGCATGTGTGTCACCTTTATACATTTCACATAACACATAATTCAGAGATTTATACCCTCAAAACCAAGTTTAGAAGTGTTACTTACCTCAAACTATGTAATTCATTATTCTGCTATGCCTTTGCCTCTCGAATTGGTTTCTGAAAGCCTCGTATCTAGTCATAATTAATTCGATTAAGTCAATACAAATCATACGAATTTATTCCATGTGAAAATACTAATTTTCCAACAAAATCCAAAATTTAACTCAAAAATCGCATGTGGGGCCCACGTCTCAGAATACGACAAAAGTTACAAAATATGAACGCTTGTTCAACCACGAGTCTAACCATATAAATTTTACCAAATTCCGACATCAACTCGACCTCCGAATCATCAAATCTTATTTCCAAATCCCTAGGTTCAAATTCTCGATTTACACCTCAAAAACACGTAATCTTGTCTGATTATTCGATGATAATTCAATATTATGGAGTAGAAATTATCACTAGTGACTTACCTCAAGTTTTTCTGTGAATTCCCTCTGAAAATCGCCCCAAAACCGTGATTGAAAGTCCAAAAATGACAAAAATGTCGGAACCTCTCGGTTTTGTAATCCGTCCAGGGGTTCCGCTTCTGCGAAAAACTGATCGCATATGCGCTCCCGCTTTTGCGGACATCTGCCGCTTTTGCGCCTGCTTCGCTTCTGTGGACTCGCTTCTGTGAAGGAGCTGTCCGCTTCTGCGCTCTTTCTCTGCTCCCCTTGTCTCTGCTTCTCCGCAACCAATCTCGCTTCTGCAAGCTCGCACCTGCGAGCTAAATTCCACAGGTGCGATTACACTAGAAGGCCAAAAATTCCAGCAGCTGTTTAAGTTCAAATTTCAATCCGTCAACCATCCGAAACTCACCCGAGGCCCTCGGGACCTCAACCAAATATACCAACAAGTACTAAAATATTATACAAACTTAGTCGAAGCCTCAAATCATATCAAACAACGCTAAAACCACAAATCATACCCCAATTCAAGCTTAATGAAACTAAGAACTTTCAACTTCTACATTCAACGCTGAAACCTATCAAATCAAGTCCGATTGACCTTAAATTTTGCACACAAGTCATAAATGTCATAAAAGACCTATGAAAAATTTCAGAACTGGATTCCTACCCCGATATCAAAAAGTCAACTCCCCGGTCAAACTTCCAAACTTAAATTTTTATTTTAGCCATTTCAAGCCTAATTTAACTACGGACTTCCAAATAATTTTTTGGGCACGTTCCTAAGTCCAAAATCACTATACGGTGCTATTGGAATTATTAAAATTCTATTCCGGGGTCGTTTACACATAAATCAACATCCAGATGACTATTTCAACTTAAGCTTTAAACTATGAAACTAAGTGTTCCAATTCATTCCAAAACCTCACCGGACCCAACCATTTTTCCTGGTAAGTCATATAACAACTGTAAAGCACAAATTGAGTAGTAAATGAGGGAACATGGTTGAAATACTTAAAATGACCGGCATGGTCGTTACATTCTCCCCCTCTTAAACAAACGTTTGTCCTCGAGCGAGTTCAGAATCGTACCTGGAGCCTCAAATAGGTGTGGATATTTGCTTCGCATCTCCTGCTCAGTCTCCCAAGTAGCTTCTCCGACTAGCAGACCTCTCCACTGTACTTTCATTGAAGCTATGTTCTTTGATCTCAACTTTCAAATCTGCCAGTCTAAAATGGCCACCGGCTCCACATCATAAGTCAAATTACCATCCAATTGCACTGTGCTGAAATACAAAACATGAGACGGATCTCCGACATACTTCCGGAGCATAGATATAGGAAACACTGGATGAACACTTGATAGATTAGGTGGCAATGCAAGTTCATAAGCTACCTCTCCAATCTTCCTAAGTATTTCCAAAGGTCCAATATACCTAGGACTCAACTTGCCCTTCTTCCCAAATCTCATAACACCCTTCATAGGCGAAACTAGGAGTAGCACCTTCTCTCTTACCATGTAAGCAACATCACGAACCTTCCGGTCGGCATAACTCTTCTGTCTAGACTGTGCCGTGCGTAGTCATTCCTGAATTAACTTAACCTTTTCCAAAGCATCCTGAACTAAATCAGTACCCAATAGCCTAGCCTCACTCGGCTCAAACCAACCCACCGGAGAACGACACCATCTCTCATATAAAGCCTCATATGGAGCCATCTGAATGCTCGATTGGTAGATGTTATTGTAAGCAAACTCTGCAAGTGGCAGAAACTGATCCCAAGAATCTCCAAAATCTATAACACAAATGCGTAGCATATCTTCCAATATCTGAATAGTGAGCTCGGACTGTCCGTCCGTCTGAGGGTGAAATGCGGTACTCAACTGAACCTGTGTACCTAATTCTCGCTGCACTACTCTCCAAAACTGTGATGTAAACTGCGTGCCCCGATTTGATATGATAGATACTGGCACACCATGTAGGCGAACAATCTCGCAGATATAAATTTCAGCCAACCGCTCTGAAGATTAAATAGTACTAACTGGAATAAAATGCGCGGACTTGGTCAACCGATCTACAATCACCCAAACAACATCAAACTTCCTCAAAGTCGGTGGGAGCCTAACTACGAAGTCCATGGTAATACGCTCCCACTTCTATTCCGAAATTTCAATTTTCTGAAGCAATCCTCCCGGTCTCTGATGCTCGTATTTCACCTGTTGACAATTTAAACACTGAGCTACAAACTCAACTATATCTTTCTTCATTTTTCTTCACCAATAGTGCTGTCTCAAGTCCTGATACATCTTTGCAGTACCCGGATGAATGGAATAGCGCGAACTATGGGCTTCTTCAATAATCAGTTCACGCAGCCCATCTATATTTGGCACACAAATCTGACCCTGCATCCTCAACATCCCATCATCTCCAATAGTACCATCTTTGGCATCACCATGCTGAATTGTGTCCTTACGGACAAGCAAATAGGGATCATCATACTGATACTTTCTGATGTGATCATATAAAAAAGATCGATAAATCACACAAGCTAGAACCCGACTGGGCTTCGAAACATCTAATCTCACAAACTGGTTGGCCAAGGCCTGAACATCAATTTCCAGAGGCTTTTCACCAACAAGAATGAATGCAAGGCTACCCATACTCACCGCCTTTCTACTCAAGGCATCGGCTACCATATTGGCCTTCCCGAGATGATACAGAATAGTGATATCATAGTCCTTTTGCAGCTCCAACCATCTCCGCTGCCTCAAATTTAGATCCTTCTGTTTGAATAAGTGTTGAAGACTCCGATGATCTGTAAGTGTTGAAGACTCCATAGAGATAGTGCCTCCAATTTTCAATGCATGAACAATGGCTGCCAATTCTAAATCATGGACAAGGTAGTTCTTTTCATATGGCTTCAACTGGCGCAAAGCATAAGAAATCACTCTACCCTCCTGCATTAATACACACACAATACTAATCCGAGAAGCATCGCAATACACTGTATAAGAGCGTGAAGCTGAAGGCAAAACTAGAACTCGAACTATGGGCAAGGCAGTCTTGAGCATCTGAAAGTTCTCTTCACAGTCATCCGACAACCTGAATGGAGCACCCTTCTGGGTCAATTTAGTCAAGGGTGATACAATAGATGAGAAGCCCTCTACAAAGCGACGATAATAACTCGCCAAGACAAGAAAACTCCGAATCTCAGTAACTGAAGATGGTCTGTGCCAACTCTGAACTGCCTCTATTTTCTTCGGATCCACCTTAATCCCTTCACTGGACACTATGTGTCCCAAGAATGCCACCAAACTAAGCCAGAACTCACACTTAAAGAATTTGGCATAAAGTTTCTCTTCTCTCAGCCTCTTTAGCACAATACTCAAATGTTGTGCATGTTCCTCCTGGCTACGTGAGTACACTAGGATATCATCAATAAATACCACGAAAAATGAGTTTATTCTTGATTGTAACTTTGTTCAATTGCCAGTAGTCGATGAATATCCGCATAGTACCGTCTTTCTTTTTCAGAAACAGAATCGGTGCACCCCAAGGTGACACACTAGGCCTAATAAACCCCTTATCAAGAAGTTCCTGAAGTTGCTCTTTCAATTCTTTCAATTCAGCTGGTGCCATACGATACAGAGGAATAGAAATGGGTTGAGTGCCCGGCACCAAGTCAATACCAAAATCAATATCCTTGTCGGGTGGCATACCCGGCAGGTCTGTAAGAAATACATTCGGAAAGTCTCGCACTACCAGTACAGAATCAATAGTAGGAGTGTCTGCATCAACATCTCTTACAAAGGCCAAATATGACAAACACCCATTTCCAACCATACGTTGGGCCTTCAAATAAGAAATTACCCTGCTAGGAACATAATTTAGAGAACCTTTCCACTCGACCTTTGGCAATGTCGGTATTGTCAACGTCACTGATTTTGCGTGACAATCCAGAATAGCATAACATGGAGACAACCAATCCATACCAAGATAACATCGAAATCGACCATACTAAGAAAGAAAAGATCAACTCTAGTCTCCAGTCCCCTAATAGTTACCACACACGACCGATACACACGGTCCACAATAATAGTATCGCCCACCAGTGTAGATACATGAACATGTGAAACTAAGGACACATGGGGCATATCCAGATAATGAGTAAAATATGATGACACATATGAATAAGTGGAACCATGTTCAAATAATATAGAAGCTTCCCTGTGGCACGCTAAGACAATATATGTGATCACTGCATCGGCAGCAACGACATCTGGCCTGGAAGGAAAAGCATAGAATCAGGCCTGACCGCCAGCTTATTGGCCTCCCCCTCTTGGGTGACCCCTAGCTGACTGAGCCCCACCCTGAGCTGGTTGGGCGGGTGGTCGAGCAACTAGTGCAGGAGTCGTAGCCTGACTCCTCTACTGAACTGGACCTCGCGAAAAGCAGGGAAAATATTTCCTCACATGGCCCAGCACTCCACACTCATAGCAATCCCTCTCAAAAAATGGTGGCGAGTTTTGTGGTAGAACTCGAGAACCAGAATAACTACCAGAAGAACTTGGTATAGATAAACCCTAAACTTATAGTGCACGAGATGAACTCTGAGCTTGAAGTGCACCAAAAGAAGACTGACTATGTCGAGCACTGTATGGACCATGGCTAGCTGATGCGCCATAATGAGCTGAATGAGCCATCTGAGCGGGCCTATAAGGACGAACCCTGTTGTGATAAGGCTGTCCCCCAGAAGGAACACCGCTGGAATTACCTGGACCACGAGACATCTTGGCCTCCCTCTCCTCATGCTCCTGAGTACGGACCATCTCTAGTCGTCGAGCACTGTCAACCACCTCATCGAATCTATCACCTGCTATATTCCCCGGAGTCATAACAAAACAGAACTGCTGGTTGAGGCCATTAATGAACCTCCTGATCTTTTCCCTCTCAGTAGGAACCAACCAAACTGCATGATGAGCCAAATCTAAAAACTGCATCTCATACTGAGTCACGGACAAGTCCTTTGTTACATCTCGCGTTTTCGTACATTAAAGTTTTGTGTTCAATTAATTGACGTAGACTCGGGGGTGTGATTTTCTTAAGGTTTTAAGCATTTATTCTATTTATAACAAACACTAAGTAAGTGCCATGAAAGATAAAGGGTAAACGAATCAGAGAAAATGATTTTCGTTGAAAGTTGTTGATTTGGGATAAAATACGGTACGAGCCATAATACCCGATATTTATGGACTAGTGCCATACAAAGTACTACAAGACCATGATAGTAAGGTGTACAAGGTATGTTAACAGTGAGTAGTATTTTAAGTAAGTTAAGATAATTCTTAATTATGTGGGTAATTGGTTAATTATTGGGTAACAGGATATTACCTAATTAACTAATGAATTATAGGATAAAGATTAAAAAAATGCACCCCCATATGGCAGCAAGCCACCACCAAAATATATGACTCTTAGTCATTATGGGTTATGTGGCAAAAATCAAAGATTAAGGGGTGTGGTTAATCCACCACATGGAGTGGGTCCCACACCAATTCAAACATAAGGCCTTTTTAATTCAAAGAAAGATACATATCTTTCAACAAGTCAAAAATAGCAAAGACTCTAAGTATGTGCAATCTGAAACAACGTGATCTTCAACAAGTAAGGTACGGATCTTCAGTAATTCAAACAAAGAAATCATAACATCTTAAGCAATGTGAGATTATGCAATTTTAAGGGAGTACGGTGCAATCCTTCTCAAGAATATCATACGGATTTTTTCCTACTCTAGGTATGTTAAGGCTAAGCCCTTCCTTCATTTTGGCATGATCTTGTAACTACATGTGTTTGATAATGAGGCATAAAGAGAAGTTCATACTCCCAAATTTATATACACTATCCTAGTCTCATAAGTTACACTATTCTCCCATATCAAGACTTCTTTATATTCAATTGAGTATTGTATTCTTCCATTCAAGAGAGCAGAGGGTCTATATATATACAGTATTACAATATTTTCACCACCATCGAGCTATAATCGATGGGCAGGCCCCTATTGGGCAACCTCTGATAAGATGGTAAGTTATATACCGAGCCTACTATGGTCGAGCGCCTATGAACGAGCCCAGCATGGCCGAGATACAGAGCTTAGTATGGCCGAGCGCCTATGATAGAGCCTACTACGGAAGAGCAGTTATATATACCGAGCCTTATAGGGACGAACATTTATATTACTTACTATATTGAGAGAGTTGAGTTAGTATCAACAGGTAAGTATATCTACAGATCATATTTGACTCCTAGTTACTTTTAGTTATTATATTATCAGTTCAGTTTCAGCTTTCAGTTATTCTATTGCCTTACATACTCGGTACATTAATTCGTAATGACGTCCCTTTCTCTGGGAATGCTGCATTTCATGCGTGGAGGTTCAGACAGACAGGCGGGTAGACCTCCTTAGTAGGTGTTGCCCGAGTTTATCTTTATCGGTAAGCTTCACGTCCTTCAGAGTTGCCGGGTCTAGGAGTTTTATGTACATCTTTTGTATATATGTATATAGGTTATGAGTAGGTCGGGGCCCTGTTCCGATCACGGTACATCCATCAGTAAAGGCTTGTAGACATATCCTGTCAGTTAGTGCAGTATGTTGGGCTTGTAGGCCTTGTATGTATATTTTGTTGGTTTGTCAGCTGTAGTAGTTATGATGGCCTTGCCGGTCTAGCTTTAGATTGATGTTTAGTCAGCTTTGGTATCCATTCAGTTTTATATTTTGCTTCGCAAATTGTCTTGCAATGTAGCCCATGGCCAAAGTATGACATTATATGTTCATATTCCCTTAGTCGCAAGTTGGTACGCAAGGATAGGTGAGGCACCAGGTGCCGGTCTCGCCCTCCAAGTTCGGGGCGTGACATCCTCCTGACGTAAGTACTCGAACTGCCTGTGCAGTTCCTCTTAGCGGGTTTGTGGCACAAACTTCTCCAGAAATAATTCTGAGAACTCATGCCATGAAAGTGGTGCTGCACCAACTAGTCTACTCCTCTTATAAATCTCCCACCGTCTGAAGGCAGCCCCAAAAAATTGAAAAGTAGTGAACGAGACCCCACTGGTTTATAAAATAGCTGATGTTCGAAATCATCCGCTGGCATTTATCCAGAAAACCCAGAGCATCCTCTGACTCAACTTCGCTAAATGATGGAGTTCGATGTCTCCCAAATCTCTCAAGTCTCCTCTGCTCCTCATCATACATAACGGGGACTACCGGGGCCTGGGCAGCTACAACCGGCTGGGCTGGTAGTGCCCCCGGTATTTGGAGTCCATGTACTACCTGCTCTGGAGTACGGGCAACACTGGTATGAGTACCTCCCCCGGCCTGAGAAGTGGCAGGTGCGGCCTGATCTGAAACCACCTAAGCAAGGCCAGTGCAAACTATAAATATCTGGGCCAAAGCCTCCTGAAGGCCAGGAATCACAATGGGCAAAGCTGGTGCTTGAGCTGGTCCTGTCGGCTAGCTATGTCTAGAATTTGCTCCTGACCTGGAGAAACTGGTGGTGCTACTTCAATTGCTGTACGAGCTACACCTCGACCTCTACCTCGGCCCCGGCCTCTACCACGGCCCTGGCCTCTCACGGCCCTAACCGGTGGCACTGGTGGCTGACCGTCCGATCCGGTAGTACGTGTCATCACCATCTGTGAGAAAATAGAATAATATCAATTTAGTTCCCGGAATCAACCAATTCACACGACAAAGTACAAGAATGTGAAATTTTTCTAAGGGTCCGGAAGCCTCTCGAAGATAAGTTCAAACGTCTCCGTACTGATCCGCAAAACTCTACTAAACCTGCTCATGACTCGTGAGACCTATGAAACCTAGGCTCTATTACCAAATTGTCATGACCCAAAATCCGCATGTCGTGATGGCACCTATATCAATACTAGGCAAGCCGACAACCTAAATAAAACATAATATCTTTTAAGTTTGAAAACATAATATTTGTGTTCAATAGAAAACCTCACAAATACGGATATAAAACACTCCCAAAACCCGGTGTCACTGAGTACTTGAGCAGCTAAATGAATACAAAGTCTGACTGATAAAAACAATGCCCGAAAGTATAGAACAGTACAATAATTGAAAGAATAAGAGTCAAGGTCAGTGGACGTCAGGAAGCTACCTTGATAATCTCCAATTGATAGAACTCTGAAATCTAGCAGTCGTCGTGTCCGAAAGTACCTGGATCTGCACACGAAGTGTAGAGTGTAGTATGAGTACAACCAACTCAATAAGTGACAAGACTAACATCTGGGCTGAAAGTAGTGACGAGCTTCGCAGGTACAGTCTAGTATATAAATAACGGTACAGAAATGTAGGCATGCTTTCAAGTTTAACAGTTAAACTCAGTTCAAGTAATATAGATCAATACTGCATGATATGAGGGATATGACATCTCACTAGAAAACCTCGTGTACTCCCGATCATTAATCACTCGGTCACTCGGTACTGTTTATGGTCAATCCAGCTGTAACGATCTGGCCGGTCGTTTCGAGAGTTATAGCTATGTTTCGCCCAATTTTGCTTCTTTTGTGCTTCACAGATGTATTATGTCTTACCGGATCGGTTGGTTCAGGTCCGGAGTGGTTTTGTAGTAATCTGAGACACTTATTCTCTTAATTGGAAGCTTAATTTGGAAAAGTCGACCGGATGTCGACTTGTGAGAAAATGACCTCGGATTTGAATTTTTATGGTTCCGTTAGCTCCGTTAGGTGATTTTGGACTTAGGAGCGCGTCCGGAATGTGATGTGGAGGTCCATAGTAGAATTAGGCGTGAATTGGCGAAATTAAGAATTTTGGCGATTTTGGCCGGCAGTGGAAATTTTGATATCGGGGTCGGATTGGATTTTCGGAAGTTGAAATAGGTTCGTGGTGTCATTTTTGACTTGTTTGTAAAATTTTAGATCAATCGGATGTGGTTTGATAGGTTTCGGCGTCATTTGTGGAAGTTAAAAGTTTAGAAGTTCTTTAGGCTTGAATCCGGGTGTAATTGGTGTCTTGATGTTGTCTTGAGTGATTCGAAGGAGCCGCAGATGCGGCCAAGAAGGAGCTGGGTAGGGGCCACAGGTACGAAGATTTTCCCGCACTTGCGAGGGTCGCAGATGCGGGCAACTGGGCGTAGGTGCGAAGGATGGCCACAGGTGAGATGTATTCCCACACCTGCAATTGGCGCAGATGCGGTCTTGGGGCCGCAGGAGCGAAGTCAGGATTGTTAAGTGAAATCCGTGCAGCATTGCAGAAGCGATAAGAGGACCGCATGTGCGGTATTTCTGGGCAGAAAAACACCAGCTCGAGGGTTGGACGTTCATTTTTGATTTTTGACTTGAGAAGCTCGGGAGAGAGGCGATTTTTTGAGGAATTTCAAGGAAAATGTTGGGGTAAGTAATTCTAACCCGGATTTGTCTAAATTTCGTGAATCTATGGCTTTCTTCATCACAAAATTAGGGATTTGAGTTGGAAATTTGGGGGTTTAGGGCTTGGGAATTAGAGAGTGAACTTTGAGTTTTTGGAGGGGCAATTGAGGTCATAATTTTATAAATTTGGTGTGGTTAGACTCGTGAGTGAATGGGCTTTCGGGTTTTGTGACTTTCGTCGGGTTTCGAGACGTGGGCTCGGGGGGCGGGTTGAGCCGATTTCGGATTTTGGGCTATATTTTAGTAGTTTTCTTATGGAATTGATCCTTTTAACCAATATTGATTATCTCGTACTACTTATGGCTTGATTCAGAGCGTTTGGATATTGATTCGAGGGGCAAAGGCATTGCGGAGAAGGACTTTTGCGCATTTGAGGTAAGTAACAGTTTTAAATCTGGTTTTAAAGGTATGAAACCCCGAGGATTGGCATGATGTGAGTGTTTGGAGGTGACGCACATGCTAGGTGACAGGCGTGTGAGCGTGCACCGTGAGGGATTGTGACTTGGTCCATCCCGTGAGACTGTAAAGTCGAATAGCCATTGTTATTACTTGTTTTTCCTTGACTTTGATCAATTGACTACCTTTCATGTTAGAAACCATGCTTACGCCTTATGATATCACTATTGGGACCTGCAGCAGTCGTATACTTGTTGAATTACTGCTAATTATCGTCTTGTATCTAGTCATAGTATTACTTGTGTGTTATATGTATGTTCCCTCTCATTTCTTGTTGATACTTGTTGTATTCTCTGTTTGGGCTGATTATTATGATACTCTGTGAACCCGAGGGGCTGTAGAGGTTAGTGACTGAGATAGGTCCTGAGTGCCCAGCTGTGAGCTATGTGAGGGTATATGGATCGGGTTGCACGCCGCAACGATCCTAATGGCAATTTATGGACTGTGGATCGGGTTGCACGCCGCAACAAGCCTTATAGCTATTTATATGATTGGGTCAGGCTGCACGCCGCAGCGATATAACGCTTGGGCTTTAAGGAGCCCCTCTGGAGTCTATACACCCCCAGTGAGCGCAGGTACCTATTAAGAGTGTGTATTGAGGGCTGAAAGCCGAGAGTATGAGCTGATGAGATGAGTTGAGTGACTGCTGCCTTGAGAGGCTGTACTTGCTTTTATTTATTGTTGCACTTAGTTGCTATCTGATGTTGTTGTGAAATTTCTGGAAGATTCATATCTGTTTTACTTAGGCTCGAACTGATTTGACTTATGCCACCGGATTTGAAAGCATGTTCACTCTTTACTGAAAACTTTTGAAATGATCTGTATTATTATAGTTTGTCATTGCTTCTCAGTTCCTTATTTAATTCTGTTACTTGTTGAGTTGGTTGTACTCATGCTACACCCAGCACTTCATGTGCAAATCCAGGTGTGTACGATTCTGGCGGTCACTGAGTTCGTGTGCGGGCTGATTATCAGAGACTTACGAGGTAGCTGCCGGCGTCCGCAGTCCTTGTTTCTCCTTTCTTATTATCCTTTCTCTTTTGTATTGGCATTTGGCACAGATTGTAGTAGACTCTATTTCTAGATTGGTTATTAGATGCTCATGACTTAGTGACACCCCGATGTCGGGCTATTTTTCCGCACTTATGTTTTATTTGGGTTTTACCCTCGTATTTGTGAAAAACTTCGATTATTTTAAATGTCTTAATTCATTTCTGTTAAATTTTGAAAGTGTTTTGGAAGGGTCGATTTGCCTAGTATCACGATAGGCGCCATCACGACGGGTTAGGTTTTGGGTCGTGACAAGTTGGTATTAGAGCCTAGGTTACATAGGTCTCACGAGTCATGAGCAGGTTTAGTAGAGTCTCGTGGATCGGTGCGGAGACGTCTGTACTTATCTTCGAGAGGCTGCCGAGGAAACTTCACATTCTTGAATTCTTGTCATGCGAATCTTTTGATTTTGTTAACTAAATTTCTGTTGATCTTATTCTCTCACAGATGGTCAGGACGCGTACTACTGGGCAGGGTGGACAGCCACCAGCACCCCCAGCCAGGGTCGCGAGAGGCCGAGGACGCGGTAGGGGCAGAGTTGCAGCCTGCACAGCATCTAGGGCAATACCTGCAGATCCACCAATCGCCCCAGATCAGGACCAGATTCCAGTTGTTGATGCACCAGCTCAGGCACCACTTGTACCTATTGTGATTTTCAGGATACCTTATCTCAGATTCTGACCGCGTGTACCAGTCTTGCTCAGGCGGTCTCTGTTCTGGACGCAACAGCTACTTCTCTGATTGGGGGAGGTGCTAAGACTCCCGCTGCCCGCACACCAGAGCAGGTGGTACAGGGATTCCAGACACCGGGGGCACCACCAGCCCAGCCATTTGCAGCTGCTCGGGACTATGTGGTTCCTGCTATGCCTGAGGATGAGCAGCGTAGATTGGAGAGGTTTGGGAGACTCCAGCCTCCATCTTTCAGTGGTGGAGAGGGAGATGATGCACAGGGTTTCTTGGACAGGTGTCAAAGGATACTCCATACAACAGGTATTCTAGAGGCCAGTGGGGTCTCGTTCACTACTTTTCAGTTCGCTAGGGCTACCTTCAGTTGTTGGGAGGATTACGAGAGGCGTAGGCCGGTTGTCGCAGCACCCCTTATCTGGCAGTAGTTCTCCGGTCTATTCCTGGAGAAGTTCGTGAAATAGTCCCACAGAATGGAGTTGCGCAGGCAGTTCAAGCAGCTTCATCAGGGTGATATGTCTGTGACGCAGTATGGGATGTGATTCTCGGAGTTGGCTCGTCATGCTATCTAGTTGGTTCTCACAGATAGGGAGAGGATCAGGGTGTTTATAGATGGCCTCACTTTTCAGCTGCGATTCCTTATGACCAGAGAGAGAGTGCCTGGTGCCACTTTTGATGAGGTTATCGACATTGCACGTCAGATTGAGATGGTTCGCAGTCAGGAGAGGGTTGAGAGGGAGGCCAAGAGACCTCGTGGACAGGGTGGATTTAGCGGTGCTCCTTCTGGGGGCAGTTCCACCACGATAGGGGTCGTCCTTTTATACATGCTTAGACAGCTCACCCAGTCCACCGTGGTGCATCATCTGGACAAGGTTCACATAGTTATCAGTAGGGCCATTCATCTCCCAGTGCCCTCCCAGCTCAGATTTCATCCTGTGCTCTATTGGGTCAGGGCTCGTCTATGCCAGGTCCTTTTACCAGTCATCCCGGTGCTCGGGGCACCCTTCAGTCCCAAGTACCAACACCGGGGAGTTGCTATGAGTGTGGAGAGTTTGGCAACATCAGGAGACATTATCCCCGCCTTACGGGAGGTCCGGCTCAGCAGAGGAGCCAGTCTACCACATCAACACCAGTCTTTTCACCACCCGCTCAGCCATCTCGGGGTGGAGCCCAATCAGTTAGGGGTCGCCCAAGAGGGGGAGGCAGATTAGGGGGTGGCCAAGCCCGTTTTTATGCCCTCCCTACCAGACCAGATGCCATTGCTTCAGATGCTGGGATTATAGGTATATTCTCAGTTTGCCACAGAGATGCCCCTGTATTTTTTGACCCTGGTTCCACTTATTCATATGTTTCCTCGTATTTCACTCATTTTCTGGATATGCCCCGTGTGTTTTTAGTTTCATCTGTTCATGTATCTACTCCTGTGGGCGATACTATTATTATGGACCGCGTATATCGGTCATGTGTGGTGACTATTAGGGGTCTGGAGACCAGAGTGGATCTTTTGCTGCTCAGTATGGTCGATTTTGATGTGATATTGGGTATGGATTGGTTGTCTCCATCTCATGTTGTTCTAGATTGTCATGCTAAGACTGTGACATTGGTGATGCCGGGGTTGCCGAGGGTTGAGTGGTGCGGTTCTAAAGACTATGTTCCCGGTAAAGTGATTTCATACTTGAAGGCTCTGCGGATGGTTGAGAAGGGTTGTCTATACGTTTTGGCTTTTTTGAGGGATGTTAGTGCAGAGACTCCTGCCAATGATTCTGTTCCGGTGGTGCGTGATTTTCCGGATGTGTTTCCTGTAGACCTGCCTAGCATGCCGCCTGACAGGGATATTGACTTCGGTATTGATTTGGTGCCGGGCACTCAACCCATTTCTATTCCACCGTATCGTATGGCACCGGCGGAGTTGAAGGAACAACTTCAGGAACTCCTTGATAAAGGGTTTATTCGGCCTAGTGTGTCACCTTCGGGTGCACCGGTTCTATTTGTAAAGAAGAAAGATGATTCTATGAGGATGTGCATTGACTACAGGCAGTTGAACAAGATCACAGTCAAGAACAAGTATCCTTTGCCATGTATTGATGATCTATTTGACCAGCTTCAGGGGGCGAGGGTGTTCTCCAAGATTGATTTGAGGTCAGGGTATCACCAGCTGAAGATTCGGGATTCGGATATTCTCAAGACAACTTTCAGGACCTGATATGGCCATTATGAGTTCCTTGTGATGTCTTTTGGGCTGCCTAACGCCCCAGCAGTGTTCATGCATTTGATGGACAGTGTGTTTCAGCCTTATTTGGACTCGTTCATTATTGTATTCATTGATGATATCCTAGTGTATTCTCGTAGCCAGGACGAGCATGCCCAGCATTTAAAGATTGTGTTACAGAGATTGAGGGAGGAGAAGATTTATGCAAAGTTCTCCAAGTGTGATTTTTGGCTCTGTTCAGTGGCGTTCTTGGGGCACGTGGTGTCTAACGAGGGTATTCAGGTGGATCCAAAGAAGATTGAGTGGTGCAGAGTTGGCCCAGACCGTCCTCAGCCACGGAAATTAGGAGCTTTCTTGGTTTGGTAGGCTATTACCGTCATTTTGTGGAGGGTTTTTCATCTATTGCATCGACCTTGACCAAATTGACCCAAAAGGGTTCTCCATTCAGGTGATTGGATGAGTGCGAGGAGAGCTTTTAGAAGCTCAAGACTGCATTGACCACGGCTCCAGTTCTAGTTCTACTATCAGCTTCTGGTTCCTACACAGTGTATTGTGATGCCTCGCGGATAGGTATTGGATATGTTCTGATGCGGGAGGGTAGAGTGATTGCTTATGCTTTGCGCCAGTTGAAGACCCATGAGAAGAGCTATCATGTCTATGATATTGAGTTAGCAGCTATTATTCTCACCTTGAATATTTGGCGGCACTACTTATACAGGGTCTATTATGAGATCTACACTGATCATCAGAGTTTGCAGCATCTGTTCAAACAAAAGGATCTTAACTTGTGTCAGCGGAGGTGGTTGGAGCTTCTTAAGGACAATGATATCACCATTTTATACCATCCTGGGAAGGCCAATGTGGTGGCTGACGCCTTGAGTCACCGGGCGGAGAGTTTGGGGAGTTTAGCGTATCTTCCAGTAGCAGAGAGACCCTGGGTATTGGATGTTCAGGACTTAGCTAGCCAGCTTGTCATGTTGGATATTTCGGATCCGAGTCGGGTATTGTCTTGTGTGGTCTCTAGGTCTTCTCTTTATGATCGTATCAGGGAGCGTCAGTATGATGACCCCCATCTTCTCGTCCTCCGGGACAGGGTACGGCGAGGCGATGCCAAAGATGTGACTATTAGTGATGATGGCATATTGAGGATGCAGGGCCGGATATGTGTGCCCAATGTGGATGGGCTTCGGAAGTTGATTCTTGAGGAGGCCCACAGCTCGCGGTATTCCATTCATCCGGGTGCCGCGAAGATGTACCAGGATTTGAGACAGCACTATTGGTGGAGGATGATGAAGAAGGATATAGTTGGGTTTGTGTCTCAATTGTCAGCAGGTTAAGTATGAGCATCAGAAACTGGGTGGCTTGCTTCAGAGGTTAGAGATCCCAGAATAGAAGTGGGAGCGGATCACCATGGATTTCGTAGTTGGGCTCCCACATACTTCGAGGAAGTTCGATGCTATTTGGGTGATAGTGGATCGGCTGACTAAGTCCGCGCACTTCATTCCAGTTGGTACTACTTACTCTTCAGAGCGGTTGGGTGAGATTTACATCCGAGAGATTGTTCGTCTTCATGGTGTCCCAGTTTCCATCATTTCGGATAGAGGAACACAGTTTACATCGTAGTTTTGGAGGGACGTGCAGCGAGAGTTGGGTACTCAGGTTGAGTTGAGCACATCCTTTCACCCTCAAACAGACGGACAGTCCGAGCACACTATCCAAAAATTGGAGGACATGTTACGCACTTGTGTCATTGATTTTGGGGGTTCATGGGACCAGTTTCTGCCGCTGGCGAAGTTTGCATATAACAACAGTTATTAGTCGAGCATTCAGATGGCTCCGTACGGGGCTTTATATGGGAGGCAGTGTAGATCTCTAGTGGGATGGTTTGAGCCAGGTGAGGCTAGGCTCTTGGGTACAGACTTGGTCTGGGGTGCATTACACAAGGTGAAATTGATTCAGGAGCGGCTTCGCACGGTGCAGTCTAGGCAGAAGAGTTATGCTGACAAGAAGGTACGTGATGTGTCTTTCATGGTCGGGGAGAAGGTTCTGCTGAAGGTATCACCCATGAAGGGTGTTATGAGGTTTGGAAAGAGGATCAAGTTAAGCCCCCGGTTCATTGGGCCTTTTGAAGTACTTTAGAGGATAGGGGAGGTCGCTTACAAGCTTGCCTTGACACCTAGTTTGTCGATTTTGCACCCAGTATTTCATGTTTCTATGCTCCGGAACTATATCGACGATCTGTCCCATGTTTTGGATTTCAGTACGGTTTAGTTGAATGGTGATATGACTTATGATGTGGAGCCGGCGGCCATTTTGGAACGGCAAGTTCAAAGTTGAGGTCAAAGGATATAGCTTCAGTGAAGGTGCTGTGGAGAGGTTAGCCTGTGGAGGAGGCCACTTGGGAGACCGAGCGGGACATGCGGAGCAGATATTCACACCTATTTGAGACTCTAGGTTATTTCTAGACTCGTTCGAGGACGAACGTTTGTTTAAGAGGGGGAGGATGTAATGACCCGGTCAGTCGTTTCGAGAGTTATAGCCCCGTTTCCCCCAATTCTGCTTCTTTTGTTCTTTACAACTGTATTATGTCTTACCGGGTTGGTTGGTTCGGGTCCGAAGTGGTTTTGGAATAAATTGAAACACTTAGTCTCTTAATTGGAAGCTTAAGTTGGAAAAGTCGACCGGATGTCGACTTGTGGGAAAACGACCTCGGATTTGAATTTTTATGGTTCCGTTAGCTCCGTTAGTGATTTTGGTCTTAGGAGCGCGTCCGGAATGTGATTTGGAGGTTCGTAGTAGAATTAGGCTTGAATTGGCGAAAGTTGGAATTTTGGCGATTTTGGCCGATATCATGGTCGGATTGATTTCCGGAAGATGGAATAGTTTCGTGGTGTCACTTTTGACTTGTGTGTAAAATATGAGGTCAATCGGACGTGTTTGGTAGGTTTCTGCGTCATTTGTGGAAGTTGAAAGTTTAGAAGCTCTTTAGGCTTGAATCCGGGTGTAATTGGTGTTTTGATGTTGTCTTGAGTGATTCGAAGGTTCAACTAAGTTTGCATGGGGTTTCCTGACTTGTTGGCATGATCGGTTGAGGTCCCGGAGGCCTCGAGGTGATTTCAGGTGGTTAACGGCTTGATGAGAGTTAAGAAAATACAGCTGAAGCTGCTGCTACTGGGGTAACCGCACCTGCGGAGTGGGAATCGCAGGTGCGAGTCTGCAGAAGGGAAGAAGGATCCACAGATGCGGCCAAGAAGGAGTTGGGTAAGGGCCGCATGTGTGAATATTTTCCCGTACCTACGAGGATTGCAGATGCGGGCAGCTGGGCGTAGGTGCGAAGGATGGCCGCAGGTGCGATGGATTCTCGTACCTGCGATAGGTGCAGATGCGGTCTTGGGGCTGCAGGAGTGAAGTCAGGATTTTTAAGTGAAATCCGCACCTGCAATGAAATTTCCGCAGGTGTGGCATCGCAGAAGCGACAAGAGGATCGCAGGTGCGGTATTTCTGGGCAGAAAAATACTAGCTCAAGGGTTGGACTTTCATTTTCGATTTTGGACTTGAGAAGCTCGGGAGAGAGGCGATATTTTGAGGATTTTCAAGGAAAACGTTGGGGTAAGTAATTCTAACCCGGATTGGTCTAAATTTCATGAATCTATGGCTTTCTTCATCATTTAATTAGGGGTTTGAGTTGGAAATTTGGGGGTTTAGGGCTTGGGAATTGAAGAGTGAACTTTGGGGTTTTGGAGGGGCAATTGAGGTCGTATTTTAATAAATTTTGTAGGGTTAGATGTGAGTGAATGGGCTATCGGATTCTGTAACTTTTGTCGGGTTTCGAGACGTGGGCTCGGGGGGCCGGGTTGAGCCGATTTCGGATTGTGAGCTATATGTTAGTAGTTTTCTTGTGGCATTGATCCTTTCAACCAATATTGATTATCTCGTACTGTTTATGGCTAGATTCGAAGCGTTTGGATACTGATTCGAGGGGCAAATGCATTGCGGAGTAGGACTTTTGCGCATTTGAGGTAAGTAACAGTTTTAAATCTGGTTTTAAGGGTATAAAACCTCGAGGATTGGTATGATGTGAGTGTTTGTAGGTGACGCACATGCTAGGTGACGGGCATGTGAGCGTGCACCGTGAGGGATTGTGACTTGGTCCGTCCCGTGAGATTGCAAAGTCGAACAGCAATTGTTATTACTTGTTTTTCCTTGCGTTTGAGCAATTGACTACCTTTCATGTTAGAAACCATGCTTCGGCCATATGATATCACTGTTGGGACCCGCAACGGTCGTATACTTGTTGAATTGACTGCAAATTGCTGTCTCGTACTCAGTCACAGTCTTACTTGTGTGTTATATCTCTGTTCCCTCTCATTTCTTATTGATACTTGTTGTATTCTCTGTTTGGGCTGATTATTATGATATTTTGTGAGCCCGAGGGGCTGTAGAGGTTAGTGACTGAGATAGGTCCTGAGTGCCCAGCTGTGAGCTATGTGAGGGTATATGGATCGGGTTGCACGCCGCAACGATCCTCATGGCAATTTATGGACTGTGGATCGGGTTGCACGCCGCAACAAGCCTTATAGCTATTTATATGATTGGGTCAGGCTGCACGCCGCAGCGATATAACGCTTGGGCTTTAAGGAGCCCCTCTGGAGTCTATACACCCCCAGTGAGCGCAGGTACCTATTAAGAGTGTGTATTGAGGGCTGAAAGCCGAGAGTATGAGCTGATGAGATGAGTTGAGTGGCTGCTGCCTTGAGAGGCTGTACTTGCTTTTATTTATTGTTGCACTTAGTTGCTATCTGATGTTGTTGTGAAATTTCTGGAAGATTCATATCTGTTTTACTTAGGCTCGAACTGATTTGACTTATGCCACCGGATTTGAAAGCATGTTCACTCTTTACTGAAAACTTTTGAAATGATCTGTATTATTATAGTTCGTCACTTCTTCTCAGTTCCTTATTTAATTCTGTTACTTGCTGAGTTGGTTGTACTCATGCTACACCATGCACTTCATGTGCAGATCCAGGTATGTACGGTTCTGGCGGTCGCTGAGTTCGTGCGTGGGCTGATTATCGGAGACTTACGAGGTAGCTGCTGGCATCCGCAGTCTTTGTTTCTCCTTTCTTATTAGCTTTTCTCTCTTGTATTGGAATTGGGCACAGACTGTAGTAGACTCTGTTTATAGATTGGTTATTACATGCTCATGACTTAGTGACACCCCGATGTCGAGCTTTTTTTCTGCACTTATATTTTATTTGGGTTTTACCCCCGTATTTATGAAAAAATCCGGTTATTTTAAATGTCTTAATTCATTCTTGTTAAATTTTGAAAGTGTTTTGGAAGGGTCGGCTTGCCTAGTATTACGATAGGGGCCATCACGACGAGTTAGGTATTGGGTCGTGACACCAGCCTAGGGATATTCCATCCCATATATATATATATATATCGTATAAGGCCAATCCAGCCCTGGGGTAATTTATCCCCAAATGTAAATATTTCGGACAAGATCCATGTCTAGGGAAATTCATCACAATTATAAATAAGTAAGGCAAGTCCATGCCCTGGGAAGTCCATCCCGTATATATATAAATCATCTACGCTCACTGTGGCGAGTGCAGACTCCGAAGGGGCTCCTTCAGCCCAAGCGTGATATAAAGCCGATATGGCCTGCTGCAGGCGGGCAGCCCCGATTCATATAATCTTGAATCCTATAAGGCCTGCTGCAGGCAGGCAGTCCCGTTCCATATAATAATAATATATATAAAGCCGAGATTGCCTGCTGTAGGCGGGCAACCCCAATCCCATAAATATCCTTACATTTATGAACATGACTGAGTATGAAATATACATTTTTAAAGAAATTTAATTCAACAGCAACACGACCCTGTGGGTCACAAAATATCGACACATAGCCAAATCATGATCTTTAATACGAGTCTCAGCTCAATTTCCTAATATGTAGAGAATATTCGGATAATAACATGATTCTTTAATTTTACAACTCCACATAATTTATTTAAATCATAATTTCTATGGTGCACACCCGCATGCCCGTCACCTAGCATGTGTGTCACCTTTATACAATTCACATAACACATAATTCAGGGATTTATACCCTCAGAACCAAGTTTAGAAGTATTAATTACCTCAAACCGTGTAATTCTTTATTCTGCTATGCCTTTACGTCGTAAATTGGTCTGTGAAAGTCTCGTATCTAGTCATAATTAATTCGATTTAGTCAATACAAATCATAGAAATTAATTCCATATGAAAATACTAATTTTCCAATAAAATCCGAAATTTAACTCAAAATTTGCACGTGGGGCCCACATCTTGGAACACGACAAAAGTTACAAAATATGAACGTCTGTTCAACCACGAGTCTAACCATATAAATTTTACCAAATTCCGATATCAACTCGACCTCCAAATAATCAAATCTTATTTCCAAATCCCTAGGTCCAAATTCCCGATTTACACATCAAAAATAAGTAATCTAGTCAGATTATTCGATGATAATTCAATATTATGGAGTAGAAATTATCACTAGTGACTTACCTCAAGTTTTCCCGTGAATTCCCTTTGAAAATCGCCCCAAAACCGTGCTTGAAAGTCCAAAAATGTCGGAACCCCTCTGTTTTGTAATCTGTTCAGGGGTTCCGCTTCTGCGGAAAAACTAATCGCATCTGCGCTCCCGCTTTTGCGGACTTGCTGCCACTTTTGCGCCTGCTTCGCTTCTGCGGACAAGAGTCTGCTTTTGCGGACTCGCTTCTGCGAAGGAGTTGTCCACTTCTGCGGTCTTGCCCAGCTCCCCTTGCCTCCGCTTCTGCGCAACCAAGCTCACTTCTGCGAGCTCGCACCTTCGAGCTAAATTCCGTAGGTGCGGTTACACCAGAAGGCCAAAATTTCCAGCAGCTGTGTAAGTCCAAATTTTAATCGGTTAACCATTCAAATCTCACCCGAGGCCCCTGGGACCTCAACCAAATACACCAACAAGTCCTAAAATATTATACGAACTTAGTCGAAGCCTCAAATCATATCAAGCGAAGCTAAAACTACGAATCATACCCCAATTCAAGCTTAATGAAACTAAGAACTTTCAACTTCTACATGCAACGCCGAAACCTATCAAATCAAGTCCGATTGACCCCAAATTCTGCACACAAGACATAAATGACATAACGGACTTATGAAAATTTTCAGAACTAGATTCTGACCCCGAAATCAAAAAGTCAACTCCCCGGTCAAACTTTCAAACTTAAATTTCTGTTTTAGCCATTTCAAGCCTAATTCAACTACGGACTTTCAAATAACTTTTCGGGCATGCTCCTAAGTCCAAAATCACGATACGGAGCTATTGTAATCATCAAAATTCTATCCTGGGGTTGTTTACACATAAATTAATATCCGGGCGACTATTTTAACTTAAGCTTTAAACCTTGAAACTAAGTGTTCCAATTCATTCCAAAACCTCACCGGACCCGAACCAATTTCTCCGACAAGTCATATAACAACTGTAAAGTACAAATTAGGCTGTAAATGGATGAACATGGTTGAAATACTCAAAATAACCTGCCGAGTCGTTACATTAGCCCGTTTCTCTCACATTTTCATTTGGTTGGGCGATATTTGGAGCTCTTGGAGGGAAGATTTTTATCATCTATGTCAAGGCAAGTAATTCCCACATTTTGTGAGTTAAATACATGGATTCTATAAGGATTTAAATATAAAAACTAGTAGAAATTGTGGGGTTTTGGTAGAAAACCTAGAAATTGATATTTTGGATTTTGACCATGAAGTTTGACATGGAATTTGGAATAAATAATATATTTGGGTTCGTAATATTATGGGTAAAATTTATCTTCGAGAAATTTTGGAATCCGGGAACGTGGGCCTAAGGGCCGACTTTATTGACTTTTAGAGAGGAGTTGCGGATTGTTATGAATTGATTAATTATGGGTAATAGAGTATATATTTATAGATTTTCACATTTGGTTGACTAGTTTTGGAGAGACGGGCATCGGTTTGATGTGTTTGAGAGGTGTTGGAGCCGGTCATGGAACTTCGGAGCGAGGTAAGTATCATGTCTAATCTTGTGAGGGAAAAACTATCCCTGGGTGATATTTATTGTTATGTGCAACTAGTTGTGGGTGCTACGCACATACGAGATGACAAGAGTCCATACATAGCTAAAGCATATTTATGTTTGGGTAGACTTGGGACTTTATCATGTAATAATTGAATTATTTGAACTCGTTCTGCTGGCTTAATTAATTAAAGTTATAACTAAATTTGATTTAGAAATAAATATATGTATACTAGGCCGAGCCTTAACACTTTGAGTTATGGGCGAGTTATTTGAGAAACGGTAAAGATTATATTCATTTTGTGCTCAGGTACTGTATTGTAAGCACGTGTCTCGTAATTTGGTAACTTCCTTCCTTTCTTGTGTAGCAGGCCGAACTCCTCGGCAGTATAATAGATGCATCTATGGTTCATTCCGCTCGACCCTCGACAGTGTATAAATTATTCTGGATCGGGCCAAACGACTTCAGCAGAATCGTGCGTTATATCGCTAGTCGTCCGAATATTCACGAGATAAAACTGAAAACGGATGCCTGACATTTTTATAGTATTACTTATTTATTTGATATTGGCACTTGGCATTTTCTGAGTTGTTAAGGTAGAATACAAGATCGAGAAATTTATACTTTAAAAGAAATATTTGGAAGATTATGAAATTTACAGATTTTTTCCACTATCGTTGTGCACTTCATATCTGTTATGAATTATTATATTATTTTATTAGACCTCTAGTAAGTATCGATGTCGACCCCTCGTCACTACTTCTCCGGGGTTAGGCTAGATACTTACTGGGTATGCGTTGATTTATGTACTCATGCTGCACTTCTGCACTAAATGTGCAAGATCTGACATGTTCATTTGGTGATCATCTTGGCGTGTAGGCGCATTTATTGAGTAGACGTTATGTGAGCTGCGATCCAGGTTACGCATCGCAGTCCACCGAGTCTCCATCATACTATTTATTTTATCCTGTCTTATTTACATCCTGGATAAATATTGTATTATTATTGTACTCCTTAGAAAATGCGCATGCACTTGTGACACTGGGTTTTAGGGTTACACTAGTTGATGCTTAGGTTTCGTATATTATTATCGCCTTTTATTTATTTTATAAAATACAAATGTTTTACGTTCCCGTGATTTAGAAGTGTAAATCTCCCTTTCTTATTAAATTTGTGATTTCGAAAGCAATAAAATGAGTAATCAAATTGGTAAATTACCGTTGGCTTATCTGACGGCGGTGTTAGGCGCCATCATGACCTATAGTGAATTTTGGGTCGTGACATATTATTTATAGGAATCTAAGTTAATGGGGGATTTCCAATGGCATATGAAGCAAATTTGGCCATACAGATGGGTCAAGTTTGGGTGCCTAGAAGCTAGTGGAAGTAAGGGTGGCATTCTTGTTCTATGGGATAGAAGAATCTGGAAAGGGGAGGTTATAAATATCAGGAGTTATACCATCACCTGCAAATTCGAATCTCTGATGCAATGTTTCTTTTGGCATCTCACCGGCGTGTATCCTACACATTGCAGAATTGAAAGAAGATATGTATGGGGAAGCAGCAGCCTATAGAAGAGTTTGTGTAGGACCTTGGGTCTTACGCGATGATTTTAATGTTACTAGATACATAGACGAAAGGAAAAATGGGACTTCTACTTCTACAGCCATGTTTGATTTCTCCAAGTTCATTGACGACTTGGAACTTAATGATCCTCCACTTCTGGGGGTATTTAAATCTGGTCTAGGGGATGCTCTGCTTCTAGAATATACAGGTTTATGTTATCTTCTGAATGAGACGAAAATTTCAGGAGTATTAGACAATCAGTGCTCCCAAAATAAATTTCAAATCATTCTCCAATTACTCTACATTGTGGTGATTAGGAAAATGCTAAATCATATTTCAAATTTGAAAATCGGTGGCTGGGGACCGAGGGATTCAAGAAAAAGGTAGGAGCTTGGTGGTTCGCTATTTGTATACAAGACAGACTAGACTTTATTCTAGCACAAAAACTCAAGTTACTTAAAGGCAAGTTGAGGGAATGCAGTGCAACTCAAAGGGGGAATCTAGAAGCAATAAAAACTGAATGTCTAAACAAGATTATGGAGCTTGATATTGCACAAGCAACCAGGGAACTCACAGAATATGAAATAATCCAGAAATCAAGTCTGGCTATGGATCTGGAGGAAATTGCAAAAAATGAAGAGATATCTTGGCGACAGAAATCATGAATCCAATGGTTGAAGCAAGGAGATAAGAATACTAAATTCTTTCATAAAGTGGCAAATGCGCAAAGAAGGCACAACACCATTGACAAACTTACGATTAATGACTCTCAAGTGGATGATTTGAATGTCATCAAGAATGAGATTCTGGACTTCTCTCGGCATTTATACAATGAACTAGAGGAGTAAGACCAGGTTTCAATTATATGTATGGCCCTATAATCAATGGCACTGAGGTGCATTGGTTTCAAAGAGATTTTGATGAACAAGAAATTTTAGAGGGGCTAAAGGCTTGTACTTCAGACAAAGACCCATGTCCAGATGGATACACCATGGGGGTTTTCTCTCATTGCTGGGATATAATCAAAGGGGATCTGTTACTTACTTTTCAAAATCATTCACATGAATAATTTGAAAAAAGCTTTAATGCTACTTACTTAGCTTTGATTCCAAAGAAAGTGGGGGCTGTGGATTTGAAAGATTACAGACCTATTAGCCTGATAGGTTGTGAATACAAAATCCTCTCAAAGGTACTGATAGAAAGATTGAAGAAGGTAATCCACAAATTAGTAGATAAACAGCAAACGACTTTCATAAAGGGAAGGCGGATCATAGATGCAGCCCTCATTGCTTACGAATGTGTAGATTCTAGACTCACGGATAATCTGCCAGGCATCCTTTGCAAGTTAGATATTGAAAAGGATTTTGATCATCTCAATTGGAATTTTAGTTAAAGTTGCTCAAAGACATGGGCTTCGGCAGCAAGTTCTAACATGGATCAAATTTTGCATCTATACTGTTAAATTTTCCATTCTCATCAATGGTTCCCCAGAGGGTTTATTTTCATCCTATAGAGGTCTAAGGTAGGGAGATCCCCTCTCCCCCTTTATGTTCATCAATGTTATTGAATGATTAAATTCTATGATAAAGAAGGCAAATATGGAGGGATGGATAAGGGGCTTCAGAGTCACCAACAGCGATAGAAGTAATATGGAGATTACCCATCTTTTGTACGCTGATGATTTCCTAATATTTTTTGATGCCAAGGTAGAGCAAGTCTCTCATATCAGGTTGATTTTGTTGCTATTTGAAGCAATCTCAGGCCTAGATGTAAATTGGAGGAAATCACAAACTTTTACAGAGAATAATGTCCCGAACATTCAAAGTTTGTCTTGTTCTTTAGGGTGCGAATTGGGGGTACTACCTAACACTTTTCTGGGCTTACCCTTAGGGGCAAAGAGCAAATCTCAATAGATATGGAATGGTATCATAGAGAGATGCGAAAAAAAGCTCTCCACTTGGAAGAACAATTACCTTTCCCTAGGAGGGAGGGTTATCTTGGTCAACAGTGTTCTTGATTCTCTTCCTACCTATATGGTGTCCCTTTTCCCTATGCCGGTGAAAATTGAAAAGAAGATAGATGCCTTGAGAAGAAAATTCATTTGGCAAGGCAACGAGGAAAAGGGCATATCATTTAGTCAAATGGAAAACTCTGACAACAAGCAAGAAGGAGAGGGCCTGGGTATCAGAAATTTGAGACACCACAATAAGAGTTTAATGTTGAAATGGCTCTGGAGATTTTCGCTGAAGTATCAAGCTTTTTGGAGGAAAGTCATTGTTGATAAATATGGGCTTGAGGGGAGTGGTCCACCTGCAATGTTGCTATTTCTTATAGTGTAAGTGTATGGAGATCCATCAGATCCCTCTGGCAATTCTTTGCCAACAACCTCAGCATCAAGCCAGGGAATGGCTCGAAGATTTCCTTCTAGAATGGTGATTGGATAGGCAATGGACCGCTTAAAGAGAACTCCCCTGAATTCTTTGCTTTGGATCAACAACCAGCTACTTTGACTGATTCTTAGAGCTAACAGGGATGGACATTTACCTTTAGAAGATTGCTTAATTACTAGGAAGTGAGCAGAGTGAGTGAACTGTTTAAAGTATTGGAAATTTATAAATGCCCTCTTAATCAAGAAGACAAACTGCTATTGAAGTACAATTGCAAAAGGAGTTTTCTCTGTCAAATTTGCATATGGGGTTCTAAACAGATCTGATCAATACTTTGTGCCTTGGCATTGGAAGCAAATTTGGAAAATGAGTATCCCGTTCAAGGTTGTTGTCTTCTGCTAGCTAGTGGTTAAGCCAGTTGTACTGACCCTTGACAGTCTAATGAAGAGAGTAATGTCGCTCTATTCAAAGTGTTTCCTGTGCGGGATAGAAAGTGAAACAAACAATCATCTCTTCTTACACTATCGGGTCACCCATAGATTGTGGCAGATTGTTTTGAGCATGAGAGGCTTTACATGGATAATGCCCAAAAGTAAGAGTTGCTAACTTGCTGGAAAGACACATGCACAAGTTCAAAAAACAGGAAGTGGTGGAGTCTTATCCCTGCCTGCATATGGTGGACAATTTGAAGGGAAAGGAACAACACATGTTTTGAAGATATTGCTAACCCTGAACAAAAATTAAAGATGAATTGTATATTTATGTTTCACTTTTGGTGTAAAGTAGCTCTAGTACAGGATGTAGAGTCTTTAGTTGATCTAATTGGGGCACTGTAATTTTGCACAAGAATAGCTTTTTGGGTGCTTTTGTAACTATATCATGTACTACCCTCAGCAAAAACTTTATGTTGGGGCTTACTTTATTATTATATGCCCGATTGGCTTATTTTAAGTACTTTTAAGCCAAAATCACTTTTAAGTCATTTTGTAGTATTTGGTAGAGTAAAAACATATTTTTAAGCTAAAATGACAAAAACAAGTCAAAAGCTAAAATTCCTAACTTATGACTTAAAAGCTATTTTGGTTTAAAAGTCACTTAAAATAAGCCCATCCAAACGGGCTCTATATATGAAATTTGTTACCATTTAAATAAAAAAATTATGTAGTGATTTATATGTTTTCATCTAATACTTATATTTCATTATTTCTGCCTAGTAATGTAGATCGACAATGAACCTACTGCATCTGTTGATAGATAATCATCAAGCAATTACTTAGTATTTTTTCATATATATTTAAGGTGAAACTACTTTAGATATATGTGAAGTTAAAGGTGTAAAATTTAACTTATCAAACAGAGTTTGTATTATGTTTGTGATCTAACATGACTTCGAATTTGTGTTGTTTTGTACTATGGTATATTTAATGGATTTCAGTTCATGTTTTTTGGGGTATTTAGTGAAATTATTTATACATAAAAATATACAGGCTTGAGATAGAATCCTGTATTTTTTATTTTTTTTTAAATTGAAAGATAGTTTTTGGCGGTTTTAAACCCCCACAAATAAAATTATGTAAACTATTGAGACTATATTGCGGGATTATAAATCCTCACAAAATCGAAAATGTAAAAATCTGAAATTATATTGGGGAGGTTCTACAAGCGTCCTAAATTGACTTTAAAAGCCATCACAAATTAAAAAATATGCTTGTGGCAAACGTAACTTTGGTATTTTTCAAAACCGCCACACTTTAATTTGTGGGGGTGAAAAATTGACGCAAATGGAGCCTTTTCTTGTAGTGAATAATTCGAGTTTTTGGTCACTATGGTCTATATATGGACTACAATGTTTGATATCTTTTTCAGTGTAAAGGGACCAAAACTTAGGCTTTCCATTCACGTTACAAAGGAAAGCGAATATCCAACCTTTCAAAAATCAAAACTAAGCGATTTCATAGTGCATTATTAATTTTTCGTCAAGTTAACATGGTTATTTGGATCATCTCTTGTGCTGGTTAGATGGTGTTTTTATCTTCATTGGAAGAGAGCCTTTTTCCTATCTGATAATGGAAATTCAGATCTTCTAATTACATTTTGGAGATGTTGTAATGAAGTATGTAAGTTTGCTAATAGTTTTCAGTTAGATGCTATAAAATCCAATAAACACATGGGTGCTTGGCTTTAGAGACACAGTCAAGCGAGTTCACTATGTAACTTCTTGTATTATACTAAATTGTTACTCCCTCATACATATTTTTAAGAAGTATTATTGATTATCAAAATTAAATGAACGTTAAATTGTTAGGTTATTATTTATTGGTTATAAAATTTAAAAAGCAGCTAAATTACAAATTTAAATTATCAATGAAAATTATTTTCACTGTTAAGTGAAACCGTTTGATATTGTTAATCTTAACTCCCAATACATCCTAGAAGTGAAATGTAGGCCATCTCTATTTACCAACCAAAAGGTATCTATGAGCCAAAAAGGATCCGTACTTCTTAGGCATACGAAAATCTAAATATCTATAGTGTTCAAATCAGGATGATTTAATTTTGAAGCTACACATTACCAGTAAATCTTAGCAAATTATTATTACTTATATACCTGTACTTAAAAAGTTCCGTGTTGAGGGGCTTTTCCTTTCTGCGTTTCTACTACTGTTTGATGGCTTGTAAGTGCAGTGAATCAGTGTCAATGTTGGTCAAAGAGCATAAACTCCCAACTTTTCATCCTTATTTCGTGGAAGGAAATGCATGTTAATAAGTGTTCATTTCTCTAAAAGGCTTCAAACTAGACATGGTTTTTGCGTGTACACTAGAAATTATGCAAAAGATATGCTCTTGACGAACATTGCGCATGTTCTAGACCCTCTTTCTCTTCTGGCCGGAGGCAGATTCAAGATTTAAGTTCTAAGGGTTCCCGATACAACACGAAGCGAATTCAAGATTTATGTCCAGCACAACCTACATTTACAAACAATAGTTGTTTAGAATTTGAAAAAAAAAAAAATCAATGTAAGGTTTTTACATTGAACCCATTATATTTTTCAAATTATCTACTATTTTTTGCACTATAATAAATTTTATATATGAATATATACTCCGCGTAGGAAGTATATAGAATTCAAATAAAACCGATAGGAAGACTGCATCCGCCTCTAATTCGTATAGTAAGACAAGTGAAGTGAACATTCACAATCCGCAAAACCAAAATGATGATTAGAACATAAGGCCGGCGGCTTAGTTCATCTATACCTACCCAACTTCCACGAGGACATTTCCTAGACACTTAGTAGAAAACACAAGCAAAATATTCCTATTGTCTTAGAATTCCAAACCATTGTATTTTGACCTAGCCTAACTAATTTAATTTGACCTTCTCCCCTTGCACTATCTTTATTTCCTATAAATTCCTCTATTTTCCTTTCACTCTTCTTCATTAATGCAAAACTTCTTATTTCTTGCTTCCAATATCAGTGATCTCCATATTTCTCCGGAACTTAACATTTCTGTAACAATATAATATAATGGCTAGATATGTCATGTGTGTCATTATTTTACTAGTCTGTAGTGCACCCTATTTTGAAGCAAGAAAACTCTTGAACAACATGGAAAAGGAGAAGACTGATCCTGATCCTTCTCAAGAAGCCAATTTGCTACTAAATGCCCTTTCCAAAGGCGATATTCTGCCTTCTAGTTATCCAAGAAATAAAGTTTACGCCAATCTTGTTAACAAGAAGAATCAATATGTTAGAGGTCATGTTGATCGTAATTTGGGGTCAGTTCCTAGTCCTGGAATTGGCCATTAAGCTTCGCACGGCCGGGGTACCTTTTGATTATTCAGTGGGGAGCAAGATAATATAGAGTGTATTCCATCTTAATAAGTTATTTTACATGCGTAGCTACTTGTTTGTTACTATCTAGAAGAAGACAGAAGTGCTTTAACCTGGCAATTGCCATTGATCTGATCATTTTCATGAATGTGTTGTAGTTATTCAATTCATATTAAATGGTACGAGATTCCGTGAATAAAGACAGCAGTAATGCTACTGCTATAGCATGGGGTTTGTATATTCGAGCTACTGGACTATATTTAAATTAAATAGTTAGATCTTTTTGTTGCTGGGCGTCATTTTCATAGTAAAGCAAGGGCCAAAATCTAGTCTTCTCAATCACGTTACGTACAACTGATGAAGAAAGCATGAAAATCACATATATGCAACCTCCAAAAAGTAAGCACACTACTACAGAAAAATTACTTTTAGCGATAATTATTTAATGGCAATAGTTTAGTTGTAAAAAATCACAAAGATTTTCCTGAAGTTGACGCACAGAAATGTGATAGTTCTTTTGCCAAGCTCAATTGTACTCTTTAATTATTCTCAAACTAGGAAGGGAAGAGAACTAGAACTTTAACAGTAAATTATGACCTCATTTTATCTAATAGCGTCTTCTATTTATTTTTTTTCTGAAAAAGGTGCAAGGTTGTCGTTTTTAAATAAAGATCAGCTGACATAACGAAACCCATTTATTGTGACACTGTCACTCTTACGAGTCTTACTTTCAAATTATGCTGCGATATATTCCTCCTGAATCACTGACCAAATCCACTGCCCCAAGTGTTGATTAATTAAAACCGAATTTTCTCTGTGCATGGATGTATATGGATTGTCTATTTGCTGACAAAGGTCAGCAATAGAATAGTACTCCACGAGAATGTCAACCATGCATGCAGCTCCCTTTTTCTTTTATTTTAAAACTTGCACGTCATCGACATTGCTTCCTTTATGTCGTCTTCCTTACCTTCTTTCAAACGCTAAAACTTTGTAAATAACAATGTGATATACCAAGACTTTGTGTTGGGAAGGATAGGATTCTTTCTGACCCTTAATTAAAGGTCTCAATTTTGGCTCTAAATATGGAAGAATGGTGAAAGGGAGCACTTTTTTTTAATGGGTCTTACACGGTGGCCCATTAGTCGAGGCCTCAATGTGTTTACCTAAACATCGGCAAAATGGGTTTGTTAAATTTATTGTTATTTTAACAATTTGATGATTGAAATATATTTTTTATGATATTTGAAAGTTATGTTTTATATATTTGAGTTCATTTGGAGTAGATTTGGGTGTTGAATCGTGTCTTGGATTGTTAAAATTCGAAAAACAAGTTTATGTTTCAAAACTTCAGATTTTGAATATGAAGTTGTATTGAAAAAGTGTACTTAAGATTCAAATTTTTAAAGTTGCAATTGAAAGATATAAGAACTTCAGATTCGAAGTTACGTGCTTTGGAGAGGTTGAACTACAGAGTGAGTCCTAGGTTGAAGATCATCGGATGGAAAAAAAGATTGAGCTGGCTAATTACTTAATGACCCGATGGAGAAAGAAGTCTACCGAAAGTCCTTGTTACTTGTCTTCAGACGACTCAAACAAGGAGAGGCCGAAGGGGGAGATAGAAATAAGGCGGAAGGTATTGGGGATGCACCTTTGCTTCAAGAAAAGGAGGCTAAAGGACTACCATTATTGGTATCAAACCAATAACGATTCATACAAGCTAAATCTTCTAATCGATAATTAGGCCCAAGAAAGAACTTCAATTTAATTAATTCATTTTTCTCTTTATAAAAAGGTTTCCTATTATCCAAAAATTGACTCCAATTTTTTACATTGTTTTTATTGCAAAATACTGAATTTCTATCGACGCCATTAAATTACTTAACATTTGAATTTCTGAAGTTACAGTTGAAAGACAGAATAACTTCAAATTTGGTTGCTGAAGTTGTATCGAAGATATTGAACTAATTCAGATACGAGCGAATTACACATTGCAAAGTGATGTATAATACAGTTATAAATTCAATGATGACCCCAAAAATATTTATATATGCAAATGCCCCGGGAAACCAAAGAAAACTTGCTATATTTGCATTAATCATTAGCAAGCTACATTTAAACAAAATTTATTTTGCCCGTGCAAAATTTGACTACATCTGTGAGTAAGATCGTCGGCCATGTCTCTCTATTTTCTGAATAAAAGATATCTATGAGCAAGCCAGATTCTATGCTTATTCAGCACATAGTACACTTTACGGTTATATAATTTTATAATTTTAACTGGTAATTACAGATTATTGTCCATAATATGACTAGTAACTTGATGAATAAATTAACACCAATAGAGTAAATACACTACTAAAAAGTTGTCAAAAAGCGTCCAGAATAACCGACCGAAATCGGTCGAAATCGAACAAAAACCGACTTAACTCCCGACCGTTTTCAATTCATCGAAAAAAGAATGGTCGCAATTGGGGAGCGACCGCAGTCGGTAGATATTTCCGACCGAAGTCGGTCGGTAATTGTCAACGCACGTTGACCAAGTTATCTGACACAAAATAATCTTACCGACCGAATTCGGTCGGTATTTTTGAAAATAATTTTTATTTATTTTTCAATTAGCAATCGACGTCGGTCGGAATTTTAATTATTCATTTTTTTAAAATTATTCAATTCCGACCGATTTCGGTCGGAATTATTAAAATATTTAAAATTTAAAATAAAAAATTCCGACCGAAGTCGGTCGGTATTATTTAAATTTCTGGAAAATCAAATGAACATTTCCGACCGACGTCAGTCGGTAGGCGGTCAGTTTTCTGGGTATTATTTTGGCAGAATACAGCTGTTTTATAGCTACACCACCTGCCAACAACCAATCACCTATAATGGCAGCATTACATTATTGTCATTCAACCAATAACAACAATAATAATAACAATAACAATAACAACTATCAAAACTATATTATTAACAAAATATCATCTCCATCTCCACTAAACTATATTAATAAACCATCATACCCTACTACAAAATGTTTCATAAGTTAAAAGTTCAAACATCATTCGATGAGTGTTTTATACACATCATCTTCATCTCCACTAGTAGAACCTTCATCGTCGGCATGGTTCGAAGGATCACGACGAGAAGGAGACACATCTGGGGAAGGCTCACGAGACAGGGGAACGGGGAAAACACCACTAGCAAGAAGATTGGTCAACTGTCCTTGAAGGACATTAAATTGCTGGTCCCTCTTTTCTAGGTGAATTTGAAGGGTATCAAATTATTTATCTCTCTTTTGTTCTCTAGCCTTTGTCTCTTCAAGCTCTGTTGTCAGTTTTGCGATCTTCTTCTCCATAGACGAGAGAGTCGACCTATCAATTGCCTCGCCCTGGGCGGAAGTCCCTATACCTTGCAATCCAGCTCAGTAGCGCCGAAATGATCTCTGTGGAAGGCCGTATGATATCCCCTTTTTAGGACCACTGACAAGATCCAACCATATCTTCTGCGCTTCTTCGTCTGAAGGGGTGGTCGCTCGCCTTTCTCATTCGGTGAAAAGCTCTGAGTGTAATCCTCCACATTAGTCTTGTAGCGACCCTTTATTTAGAAGATAGAAAATTATTAATAAACATTAATTTCAAGTTATAGTAGTTATGAAACTTACATATGTAGTCTCTGCTCGTTCCTCGACCCATCTAGTTGGATTTGTCGGTGCCTTCTTCTTCCGGATGTGAGTCTCCATGAAGAACTCTGAGTCATCTTCCTCCCATATTTTTTTCCTACGAATATAATAAAACATGTTAACTAAAGTAAAATATATAAATATAGTTCGATAAAAAAATAATTAAATATTTTAAGGAATTACCAATAGTCTCCTCGTAGTCCCCATGCTCCTTGCACCCACACAGTGCAATGAGCCACCCTTCTCAGATGCTCGGGCCTTTTTCCCTATTCACTCCTCTTCTCGAATTTCTCAGTAGTCCACTATCTTAGCAAATCCTCCCATATGTGCGGTAGAACCCATGAAGGCTTCTTGGTCTTCTTCTGAGCAGAATAGAAATAATCAGATAGTCTCTTATGGCATTTGAACTCAAAATTTACAAGAATGGCACTGCTATGCCGGTCCTTCCAGGCACAATTAGTTTGCAAATGAAGTGTGTAACGTTAAATATAATTATTGTTAGTATAATGCTTAAACAGATAATAATTGTATTAAAACCTTAAATTGGTCGAAAATTTACTCCACAAGCTTCGGTGAAAATTCACTCCAAGTCGCATAGGGTGCATCATACAACCGGCCAAGAGCTGCAGTGATTATCTTTGTAGTCTGATGACTAGGTATGAACCTGCAACATAGCAATTACATTAAATAAACAAGACTAGCTAGTATAATTCAGCAAAAACAAAAAAGTAATAAATAAATCTTACCCATTGCCCTCAGGCCTGATGATCATCCTATGAAAACGATCATACCCTACATCCTCTGGATCATCATCATCCGATGAATCTGAAGCGTGCGTAGAACGGGAGGCATCTGGCTCGATGCTTCTATCCCGAAGGCAAAGTCTTTAAATGCTAGGAGACGAACTCGGTAGAGAGGGAGACGGGGTCACTAATGAAGATGGATGCAATCTAGACCCCTGTTGCGATCTAGACCCCTGATGCGATCCAGACCAATGTTGTGATCCGGATGGCTGAAATATAGATGGATGCGATCCAGCTGGTGGTGAAGCAAATGGAGCAGATGACATGCGTATCACCACATGGCCCTGTGACTACTGACTCGATGGACCCATGTAACTATATACAGGATCATGGGAAGGAAGTGGGGTATAGCCCTGTGGTGGAGAATGGTAGGAATATTGTTGGGAGGGCGAATGGTAGGTAGTCAGATGAGTAGATGGATGTGGTAGAAAAGATGTGTGCCTAGAAGATTGTTGTCGGTCATCAGCAACGGAGGGATACATGTGTGGAGTGGAAGGAAGCGAGGGTGTAGCACAATCCTCATTATCAATAGGCCTCTTATCCTTCCTAGACCTACCTCAACCCCTACCAGTCATCTGCATAAATTAAAAAAAATGTTAGAATTGAGAATATAAATATATATAAGTTGAGAGCGCTTGAAAAAACTAACATACTAGTCATCTTCGAAATATCCTTCCTCGTCTAAAAATTCTTCCTCTTCACTATTTTCATCAGTTTATTCTTCGTCCTCATTTTCGATGATTATTATTTTCTCCATATCAACTTCTTCTAATATGCGTTGAGGATGCTCCAAGTCATTTTCTAACTGATCATCCACCATTTGGTTAACACTTGAGGTATCGTTTTGGTAAGCAACATCTAGCACATTCTCAACTTCCACCCTACCAACAGGCTTAGTTTTGATTACAACCAACCAATCAGCCTTATCCCTTCGCAATGGATATGGAGCATAATACACTTGCCTAACTTTTTCTGCAATTATAAAAGGATCATAGCGATCATACTCCCTCTTTTAATTAGCCTCAATTATGTTGTACTACGAGTGTATATTTGTACCTCTTCTAGGTGTTGGGTCAAACCACTTGCATCGAAGAAGTATGATCTTCTTATTTGGCCAACCTGAATATGATAATCTTAGAATCTCTTTGATTACACCATAATAATTATTTTTTCCACCTCGACGTGAAATTTGTTACCATTCACAAAATACTTAGACATAGTTGTAACCGTAGGTGCAGGTCCCTTAGATATATCTTTCAAAAATTGATTAACATAGTTATTTGGATTATTGACCTACATGTAGTATTAAATAAATCACAAGTGAGCAAATATATTCACAAGTGAGCAAGTATATTTACAAGTGACCAAGTATGTATATTTACATGTGAGAAAGTATATAAGATGCACTTACACACTGTTTAAACTATGCCTCAAATGTAGAATATATAGCATCATGGCCAAATTGACTCACGAAGTCACTGAGCGACACATTGAAAATATTGTTAGTTGCATCAACCGAATTAAATAGTAGTCCATGTAAATTAATTTTACATCAACACTTACTTAAGAAAGGGTTGAACTTTCGGACAATTTAGCAACACATGATTTGAAGCTGATTTGTACTCCATACTATTTAGGCCCTTTTTATCGATCTTTAGAACCTCGGCATGGTTGATTGAATATGGACATTGGTGGATATAATGTATCATTCTCAATCACGACATTGTGCCGATCGGGCCTATTTCTAGCACATGGCACATGACTGTCGAAGTAGTAAGAACAAAAATGGGCAGTTTACTTTGCAAGATAGGCTTCGCATATGGATCTTTCAATCTTATTCCTCTGTTTAACAAATCGTTTACACTTGCCGATAGCCCTGCACGTTGTCATATTAGACGATAAAGTTAAATAAAATTATAAGAATGAATCAAGGTTTGAACATTACCTCTCGAATGGATACATCCACCTGCATTGAACCGACCATCCAAGTCGAGCCTCGTGTATAAGGTAAATTGGAAGGTGTTTTATTATATCAAAGAAACCAAATGGAAAAATCCTTTCCAGCTTATTACTGATTACAGGAATGTTCCTATTCATTTGAAATAGGTTTTCTTCCCTTAATATGGTAGAAGATAAGTCTATGAAGAACAAACTTATCTCTATGATGGATTTTCAGATATTTTCAGGCAAACCACAAAATGCAATAGGGATTAAGGTTTCCATGAAGATATGACAGTCATGACTTTTCATATGAGTCAGCTTTCCTTCAACCATATCGGCATGTTTTCCCAGGTTTGAAGCATAGCCCTCGGGCATCTTTAGGTTTATAACACACTCACAAACTTGTCGTCTTTGTTCCAAAGTGAATGTGTAGTTGGCCTTGGGCTTGAATACCTTACCATTGTTCGCAGACTGCAAATGTAATTCAGGTCACCTGCAATATTCTTGTAAGTCTAGTCTAGCCTTCGGATTATCTTTTGTCTTATTCTTATTGTGAACACCTAATTTTTTACTATATTTGAATTTTTATCAGCTTCTACTATGTAAATATTTTTTAAAAATTAATATATATTTTTTATAGCTTAGTTACATTTTTTATATAGGGTAAGAATTAAAAATAATTTAAAAGGTCAAATTATTACTATTAGTATTATTTTTATTTTTTTATCTTTATTTTAAAATAAAATAAATTTAAAAAAACCGAAAAAATTAAATATTTTTTACATTTTCGGATGGGAATAAAATAATAGGAAAATTAAACGTATGGAATTAAAAAGTAAAAGTAAAAGTAGGTGGGAATTGTTTAATAAAAAGTAAAAGAAAGTGGAAAATAAAAAAAATATAAAAGTAAAACAATGTGGAAATTTAAAAAATTAAAAGTAAAAGAAAGTTGGAATTAAAAAATAAAGTAAAGGTAGCTGAAATGTTTTTAAAAAAAAGTAAAAGAAATTGGAAATTAAAAAAAAAAGTAAAATAAGTGGAAAATAAAAAAGAGAAAAAGTAAAATAAGTGGGAAATAAAAAATAAAAATAAAAAAAGAGTGGGAATTTTAATATAACAAAAGTAAAAAATGAGAAATTTAAAAATAAAAGTAAAGGAAAGTGGGGAATTATTTTTTTTAAAAATGAAGAAAAATGGGAAGTGGGAATTCTTTTTAATTAAAAAATAATAAAAAAGTAAAAAAATTAAAACAAAATCTGAAAAATTCCGAAATTTTTTCTATAAATAGGAGAGAAAGGAAAAAAGAAAGGGGGAGAAAGAAAGGAAAAAATAGAGGAGAGAATTGAGAGGGAAAAAAAATCTTCTTCTTCGCTAAGGGAATTTCTGCTCGTTTCATTCTTTTCTTGCTCTTTCTTTCGAAAATTCAAGCAATTCATCACCCTATTTAATACCCAAAAATGCCTCAAATTCAAGCCTAAAAACACCTTGTGAAGCTTCATTGATACTCACCTCTCTCACGCCAAAAACCAGCAGCCTCACGAGGTACAGTCGGGTTTCGGTCCGGGCTCGAATTTTAGAAGGTTCGTTGCTAGATTTTCTGCTCATCTACCGATTTGCCCTTGGTTTGGTGTACTTTCTTGGCTCAGAATTATTTTTGCATTAATCAAGTTCTGAAGGAAATTTTTTGCTTAAAGGTTCATTGCTTATCCTCCCTTTGTTAATTATTTCATTGTTTTGTGTGATGTTCTTATAGAGGTTCATGTGATAATTTTTTGTGTTGTTTTATTTATATACATTATCATGTTGTAGTTTCTTTTTACATGTTTCAAGCGATTTGTCAATAGATTATTTGAATAGGATTTCATCTTAATGAGATTTGCTATTTAGAATTAAGAATAAAGTTCTTGCCATATTAATGGGCCATGTGTTGGAGTTCAAGTAAGTGAACTAGAAATGAGTTACCACATTTAATAGGAAAGAAAGAATAAGACATGGGTTGGATTGAGTATAAATCTGTCAGGCCCAATAATTTTGTCACTAGACTAATAATTAGCTCATTCTTCCATAATGGATAAACGTCTCCTAATTTCAAAGATAGAGTAGTAAGTTGTAAATATTTCTAAGTGTGGATGACTTCGCAATAATTTAAATAACTAATATATTTCCCGACTTCCAAATAATTTTCTATCCATAAACTCTTGGTCTTACAATAATTTCAAATTAGTTTAGAAAAATAATACAAGTGCGTGTTCACGTGACTTGACCAATCAACTACAAATAATAATAAATGTGTTATTGATTGCGTACACGTACGCGTGATATGATTCTTGACGCCAAACAAAAATGAGTACACGTACACGTGACTTATATCAAGATAATTTTCATAAATCTAATCATGAAATAAAAGCGGAAATAGGTAAAACATAAGAACCAATAAAACACAGGTTATCCAAAAATAATATAAGCCAAATGTAGTCAATAAAGCGACCGTACTAAAACCACGGGACTCGGAAAATTCCTTACACCTTCTCCCCGTCAACAGAATTCCTTACCCGGACTTTGTTTTCGCAGACCAATAATAATAGAGTCAAACATTTCTTTGACCAGGGATTCAAATAAATAGTGACTTGGAATACCCAAAAAATCAATTTCAAGTGGCGACTCTATAAATAAAATAATCCCTACACAAATTTATCACTTTAGTTGGAAAAACTCTTTAACCCATAATAATCCATAATACATATCTTTGGGGACAAAAGGAGGTGTGAAAGCTCTGGCGACTCTGCTGGGGAAAATAATCCAAAACTTCTGGTTCATGGTTTAGAATTCGAGCTTGTAATGTGATCTGTACTTGGCTTTCTTGATTGTTTATATTACTGTGTTTGTGGGCCTAATGTGCTAATTGTCTCTCATTTACCGCTTTGATATTATTTGAACTATATAAACTGCCTTCTTACACCTCCCTTCCGAGTCATCTGAATTTATGGTGCACACGTGCGCGTGGCCCACTGTTCTATTAGAGGTCATCCCAAATAGAATGAGGCTGGATCAGTAACTAGGCCGGGTATACTTTCATGCTCCCGGTACGTTGCCCCCACCTCGGCTCGAGCTGTTCGCTTGGGTAAGCCAGGTCTAAAATACCCCATCAGGATTTTAAACCTAGAATAACATAGCTTCATACCGGATCCCTAGTAGAAATATTTGTTTGCATCATGTGCATTTGACTTTGGGACTTAACACAGGGGTTGGGTCCGTGTAGGACAGGTGTACCCAAAATATAAAAGACCGTCATGATGCATCCTACGTGTTATTGGTGCATTTTGTTTGATCTGATTTGCATGTTGACCGGCTAATAGAATAAATACAGAAAAATGAGAAAAGACAGAAGTGAGAAGTAGGAGAAAGAAAATTCATTCGGTTTCCAAAAATCTCGGTATTTGAAAAATCTTGAAACTTTGCCAAAATTTTGAAAAAGCAAAGATAAAACGAAAAGTCATTTTAAAATGAGTCAAAAAAATCATGTTTTCCTTGTTGTGTCAAAACCGACCGAACTACGCGGGTCTGATTCTCACCGGATGTGAGATACGTAGGCAAACCTCATCGGTTCCAGCCCCAATTTTCAAAAACCAAATCAAAAATATTTTCCCTTTTCTTAATTTCTTCTTAGAATTCTTTCCTTAGAAAATTCAAAAAAAAATTAAATCCAAAAATATTTTCCTTCTTTTTCGAAGTCTTTCATTCGAAAAAAAAAAAGAAAACAAAATTCAAATCAAAATCCAAAATATTTTCTTCCTTCTTTAGAATTCCTTCTTTAAAAAAACAAATTAAAAAAATCAATGTTCTATAAAAAGAAAAAAAACTTAAAATAATAATAATATTTAAAAGTCTTTATATAAAAAAAAATGGGTCAGTTTATTCCGAATCTTCCTGAACTATGTAATGAACTAATTCATGTGGCGTCATGATACGTAGGCAATCCCCATCGGATTTGATCATAGCCATAAACAAATTGAGTGAAAAAATAAACCGCAAAAAATTGTGTGAAAAACAACAAAAAGAGCGAAAAACAACAAAAAGAGAAAGAAAAAGAAATCAAGATATGAAAAAAAAGGCTATGGAGATGGAATCAGTTCACCCATGTTGGTGAATCATATTCAAGCTTGTTCTAAAAGCTAATCAGGCTAGGTGTGCTGCAGCTAGTGGCCCCGAACCGGCCTAACCCCGAGTTCCCCTCGCACCAAGCTAATGCTAGATGTGAATACCACTCTAGAGGAGTGGGACATGATACAAAGGACTGTTGGACCCTCAAAAGGGCATTTGAAGACTTGATGATCCAGGATTGAAAGCCACGGTAGCCATTGCCGCAGCAAAAGAGAAACCTAAAAATGGGCACTAAACCTGAAAAGTTATTTGCCAGATGGGAGTCTCGGTAGCCGGTCTTGCTATCTTTTCGGCGCCCAGATTATTTCTGGGTGTAATGCAGGCGTTTTACTTTTATTGTCTTACTTTCTGATGTAAACCCTTTTATCTTTAAATTTAAAAAAAAAAAAAATTCAAATCAAATGAAATTAATATTTCATTGAATGTCTCTTTTCTTAATCTTGTCACCTTTCTTATTCTCGTTTCAATTCTGTTAATGCAGATTTTAATGACATGACATGCTTGCGGACTTCATGCCTAGATCCTAAACTGTCAGACCTCGAAATAATGAATCAAGAAGCAGAATGTTTTAAAGATAAGGCTTGTGAGAAAATAAACAAAGAATTGGAACAGTAGGCCTAGGGCAAGTCCAAATGAAATCAAAAGAAGTTGAAATTTCCTATCTTTGGATCATTGTTGAAGCCGAGATTGAGGATAAAGATTCGGTCAATAATCGATTGGAACAATTGACACTGATTGATGAAAAGCGATTGGCCGCAGTTTGTCACGGGCAGTTGTACCAACAAAGAATGACTAGAGCCTACAACAAAAAAGTGTGGCCCAGGAAATTTGAAGTGGGGCAACTCGTTCTGAGATGTATCCTCCCGCATCATGAAGAAGCTAAAGGAAGTTGGCTCCAAATTGATGCAGTCAAAAAGGTACTATGTTTGACCTTTCACGCACCTTTAATGCTCTTTGATTGGGATGACGAAGGCTTTCATTCTCGCTACCCAAACACCATTAACCCTTTTTGCCAACCCTTTGAGTCAGTTACCTTTTTTTGATTACCCTCTTTGGAACCTGAGGGAGTAATTGGAAAAAAAAAAGAAAAAAAAGGAAAAGGAAAGAGAAAGAAACAAAATAGACAGAAAGACAAAAGAAAAAGTAACAGTTCATGTTACTTTGAACTACGTTCGACTTAATTCTGAAAAGATACGTAGGCAGCCTCTCTCTAGGGTTTAGTCACACCAAAATAAAAATTCACATTTCCAAAAAAAAAAAAAAAAAAAAAACTGAAACTGGGGCAGATGTTAAAATGGTTCGGCGATGGTTTCGCCTTAAAGGTTCCAAAGTTGTAATTCAATCCGAATCCTTTTTATCTAATTCCTTTTCAAGTCCTTCCGATCAATCAAGGAGAATGTTCAAAATTGGAGGATACAGTCACTTGGATCTGGTGCAACCAAAATGAGAGAAATAAACAGGAGAGAGTCTTATTGGTGAAAACCCTCATGAGCGTCGTAAGGAAATGGTGAGTAAAGAAACTAAAATGAGAGAGCTTTTTTTAGTGAAAACTCGCAAGGAGCACTATAAGGCGATGGTGAGAAGAGAGATGTCAACTGGTGAAAACCCACAAAGGGCACCACTAATCGAAAAGAGGATCTTTACACCCATTGGCATTGACACAGTCCTAGGCAAGGTTTCTCGATTTCAAGGCAAATGTTGTGATGAAATTCTAAGAGTCATACAGTGGACACAGATCGGGCATCCAATCCAAAAGGCATGTCATGTTCATTGAAGTCCGCATATACTCAAGATAAGTCCTTCTTTCCTTCCCCCGAGAGGGATACCTCTTGTCTAAATTCATTGTCCATTCCATTGTTTGTTGTTCTTTGAATCCCTTTCGGTCTAACTCAGTTACAAAAACTAAGGCAAAGAAGAGATGGCAAGACTAATTTACAGGGCTCTCGTTTGATAGAAGCAAATATGCAAAAAAGACACCCATACTCGACAGGAGCATCAAGTCGACCCCGACTGGCCATGGCGACCGATGCTTAGAAAGCAAAAACTCTTGTAAGGAGGAAATCAAATTGAAAATTCCTACAAGGCAAAATAAAGTTGAATAGGTTAAGTCCCAAGTGGCTAACCGTTCTGGCAAAGTTTGAAAAGCCAAATGTTCCTCAATGCTCTGAAATTGAAAGTTTTGGAGGAAAGAAGTCGAAAGTGAAATGCCACAAAAGCAAAATAAAGTTGAAAAGTTTAATTCCCACGCGATCAACCATCATATAAAAGTTTGAAAAGTCAAAGTCTCTCCGAAGCGAGAAATGCAAGTGGTATTCACGAAACATCTAGTGGCAGGTTGAAATCATCATCAAAAGAAGATGGGCACAAAGCCAAGATGCCAAAGACATCAAGGCCACAGACCGACCACCACTTTTAAAACTCACAATATTTCTTTGTTTAAAGAAGGAACAAAGCAGTGCAGAATGGTGATTCCTAAAGGACGAATATCACCAAAGGTGAGTTTCGCAAAATCTCTATTTTATTTTATTTTCAGTATATATCACTATTACAGATAATTTACGTAGCTTAACCCAGGTAGAGCCTTTTCGCCTAGGGGGATCCAGCTCATAGTTTCCGGGTAGAAGTACTCTTCGCCCAGGCTATTTTTCGTAGCTTAACCCAGGTAGAACCTTTTTTCCTAGGGGGATCCAGCTCATAGTTCAGGGTAGAAGTACTCTTTGCCCAGGTTGTTTTACTTATCTTAACCCAGGTAGAGAACCTTTTCACCTAGGGGGATCCAGCTCATAGTTCCGGGTAGAAGTATTGTTCGCCCAGGCTATTTTTCGTAGCTTAACCGAGGTAGAACCTTTTCTCCTAGGGGGATCCAGCTCATAGTTCTGAGTAGAAGTACTCTTCTCTCAGGTTGTTTTAAGTAGCTTATCCCATGTAGAACCTTTTCGGCAATCTAGCTCATAGTTCTGGGTAGAAGGACTCTTCGCTCAGGTTGTTTTACGTAGCTTAACCTAGGTAGAACCTTTTTGCCTAGGGGGATCCAGCTCATAGTTTTAGGTAGAAGTACTCTTCGCTCAGGTTGTTTTACGCAGCTTAACCCAGGTAGAACCTTTCGCCTAGGGGGATCCAGCTCATAGTTCCGGGTAGAAGTACTCTTCGCTCAGGTTGTTTTACGTAGCTTAACCCAGGTAGAAACTTTTCGCCTATGGGGATCCAGCTCATATTCCGGGTAGAAGTACTCTTCGCCCAGGCTTGTTTTTCATAGCTTAACCTAGGTAGAACCTTTTCGCATAGGGGGATCCAGCTCATATTTCCGGGTAGAAGTACTCTTCGCTCAGATTGTTTTACGTAGCTTAACCCAGGTAGAACATTTTTGCCTAGGGGGATCCAGCTCATAGTTCCGGGTAGAAGTACCATTCGCTCAGCTTGTTTTTCGTAGCTTAACCCAGGTAGAACCTTTTCTCCCAGGGGGATCCAGCTCATATTTCTGGGTAGAAGTACTCTTCGCTTAGATTGTTTTACGTAGCTTAACCAAGGTAGAACATTTTTGCCTAGGGGAATCCAGCTCATAGTTCCGGGTAGAAGTACTCTTCGCTCAGGTTGTTTTTCGTAACTCAACCCAGGTAGAACCTTTTCACCTAGGGGGATCCAGCTCATAGTTCTGGGTAGAAGTACTCTTCGCTCAAGTTGTTTCGTAGATTGACCCAGGTAGAACCTTTTTACCTAGGGGGATCCAGCTCATAATTCCGAGTAGAAGTACTCTTCGCTTAGATTGTTTTACGTAGCTTAACCCAGGTAGAACATTTTCGCCTAGGGGGATCCAGCTCATAGTTCCGGGTAGAAGTACTCTTCGCTCAGTTTGTTTTACGTAGCTTAACCCAGGTAGAAACTTTTCGCCTAGGGGGATCCAGCTCATATTCCGGGTAGAAGTACTCTTTGACAGACTCATTTTTCGCAGTTTAACCCAGGTAGAACCTTTTCACCTTGGGGATTCCAGCTCAGCTCATAGTTCTGGGTAGAAGTACTCTCCGCTCAGGTTGTTTTACATAGCTTAACCAAGGTAGAAACCTTTCGCCTAGGGGGATCCGGCTCATAGTTCCAAGTAGAAGTACTCTTCGCTCAGGTTGTTTTACATAGCTTAACCGAGGTAGAAACTTTTCGCCTAGGGGGATCCAGCTCATATTCCGGGTAGAAGTACTCTTTGCCCAGGCTCGCTTTTTGCAATTTAACCCTGGTAGAACCTTTACACCCAGGGGATTCATTTTCATTTCAGTAATATAGGGCACCAACCCCTGGTTACATTTCTTTTCTGTAACACAGGGTATCATCCTCTGGTTACATTTCCATTTAGTAATACAGGACGTCATCCCATGATTACATTCTTTTAAGTAATACAGGGTACCAACCCCTGATTAAATTCTTTTTCCGTAATACAGGGTACCAACCCCTGGTTACATTTCCTTACCAGTATCAAGGTACAACAATCCCTAGTTGCTTTTCTAACATAGGGTCTCCACTCCCTAGTTTCTTTCATTTTAGACATAGAGTCTCCTTTCCCTAGTCTCTGTTATTTTTGGGGTTCACCATTCCCGGCCTTTTATTGTTTTCAATAAAGTAGTAGTTTAGAATTTGGGTACAATAACTCGCGAAATTTTCCTAGTGCAAACTGGGCAGAAAAATTTCATTCGTTTGCTTGTTTTGGTGTCTGAGTAGGTTTTACCTCGAGGCACAAGATTCGAGATGATCAAAAGAAGAAGTCTCACTTCAGAATAAAAGAAAAGAAAAAATAGGTGACTCCAAAATGCAAAAGCAGTTGAAAAGATGTGGAATGTTCAAGACATGACTGAAGCCACGAGTATTGGAGTCCCGTTTTTAATAGAAGAATCTATAAAACAATGAACTAGCACCTACAGTTAGCGAGCATCAAGGTTTAGATCAGAGTCTGTATGAAGAACCAGTCAAGATTCAAGATCAAGTTTCAGAAGACTCATAAATAGGAATCATGTAACTCAAAGTTGATAGGCTTGTTTAGTTTATTTTTTTTAAAAGCAGGACCGCAGACCGGAGACTCGACAGAACCTCACTCGACTCATCAACTCACCATTCCACCATTCTCCTTGAACTACACGTGACCTGATTCCCCTATAACCCGGGATATATAGGCTGTCCAAAACCAGGACTCGGTTGCACCCTATCTTTTATTTCTTTTCCTTTTGAATAACTGCTTGGTCAAAAATTAGTCACATGGTTCACCTAGTCTTTGCCTGAAAACTCTTTGTGTTTCCAAGCAAAGAGGGGCAGCTGTGAGCACCTAAATTTTTACTATATTTGAATTTTTATCACCTTTTACTATGTAAATATTTTTAAAAAATTAGTATATATTTTTTATAGCTTTGTTATATTTGTTATATTTGTTTTATATAGGGTAAGAATTAAAAATAATTTAAAAGGTCAAATTATTATTATTAGTATTATTTTTATTTTTTATCTTTATTTTAACATAAAATAAATTTTAAAAAACAACCGAAAAAATTAAATATTTTTTTTAATTTTCGGATGGGAATAAAATAATAGGAAAATGAAAAGTATGGAATTAAAAAGTAAAAGTAAAAGTAGGTGAAAATTGTTTAATAAAAAGTAAAAGAAAGTGGAAAATTAAAAAAATAAAAGTAAAACAATGTGATAATTTAAAAAATAAAAAGTAAAAGAAAGTTGAAATTAAAAAATAAAGTAAAGGTAGCTGAAAATTTTAAAAAATCAAAGTAAAAGATAGTGGAAATTAAAAAAAAAAGTAAAATAAGTGGAAAATAAAAAAAAGAAAACGTAAAATAAGTGGGAAATAAAAAAAGAAAAGTAAAAAATGGGAAATTAAAAAATAAAAGTAAAGAAAAGTGGGGAATTATTTTTTTAAAAAAAGAAGAAAAATGGGAAGTGAGAATTCTTTTTAATTAAAAAATAATAATAAAATAAAAAAATTTAAAACAAATCTGAAAAATTCCGAAATTGTTTCAATAAATAGGAGAGAAAGGAAACAAAATAAGGGGGGGGGAGAGAAAGGAAAAAATAGAGGAGAGAATTGAAAGGAAAAAAAATTCTTTTTCTCTGCTAAGGGAATTTCTACTCGTTTCATTCTTTTCTTGCTCTTTCTTTCGAAAATTCAAGCAATTCATCACTCTGTTTAAGACCCAAAAATTCCTCAAATTCAAGCCTAAAAATACCTTGTGAAGCTTCATTGATAGCCACCTCTCTCACGCCAAAAACCAGCAGCCTCACGAGGTACAGTCGAGTTTCGGTCCGGGCTCAAATTTTAAATGGTTCGTAGAAAGATTTTCTGCTCATCTGCCGATTTGCCCTTGGTTTGGTGTACTTGCTCGGCTCAGAATTGTTTTTGCATTAATCAAGTTCTGCAGGGAATTTTTTGCTTAAAGGTTCATGCTTATCCTCCCTTTGTTAATTAGTTCATTGTTTTATATACATTATCATGTTGTAGTTTCTTTTTACATGTTTCAAACGATTTGTCAACAGATTATTTGAATAGGATTTCATCTTAATGAGATTTGCTATTTAGAATTAAGAATGAAGATCTTGCCATATTAATGGGCCATGCGTTGGAGTTCAAGTAAGTGAACCCGAAATGAGTTACCACATTTAATAGGAAAGAAAGAATTAGACATGGGTTGGATTGAGTATAAATCTATCAGGCCCAATAATTTTTTCACTAGACTAATAATTAGCTCATTCTTCCATAATGGATAAATGTCTCCTAATTTCAAAGATAGAGTAGTAAGTTTTATATGTTTCTAAGTGTGGATGACTCTGCAATACTTTAAATAACTAATATATTTTCCGGCTTTTAAATAATTTCCTATCCATAAACTCTTGGTCTTACAATAATTTCAAATTAGTTTAGGAAAATAATATAAGTGCGCGTTCACGTGACTTAACCAATCAACTTCGAATAATAATAAATGTGTTATTGATTGCGAACACGTACGCGTGATATGATTCTTGACGCCAAACAAAAATGAGTACACGTACGCGTGACTTATTTCAAGATAATTTTCATAAATCTAATCAAGAAATAAAAGCGGACATAGGTAAAACATGAGAACCAATAAAACACGGGTTATCCAAAAATAATATAAGCCAAATGTAGTCAATAAAGTGACTGTGCTATAGCTACGGGACTCGGGGAATGCCTTACACCTTCTCCCCGGTCAACAGAATTCCTTACCCGAACTTTGTTTTCGCAGACCAATAATAATAGAGTCAAACCTTCCTTTGACCAGGGATTCAAATAAATGATGACTTGGAACACCCAAAAAATCAATTCCAAGTGGCGACTCTGTAAATAAAATAATCTCTACTCAAATTTGTCACTTTAATTGGAAAAACTCTTTAACCCATAATAATCCATATTACATATCTTTTGGGGCAAAAAGAGGTGTGACACTTATCATCCATCATTGTGTTGAATAAATTATCAAAATAGTTCTTCTCAATATGCATGACATCAAGATTGTGTCGGAGAAGATTATCCTTCCAATATGGAAACTCCCAAAATATGCTCTATTTTGTCTAGTTATGAGTAACACCATATCCAGAAAATCTAGAAGGTGGTGCCTCGGTAACTTTAGTGAAGTTCTGAACCCTCTCCCAAATTTCCTCACCGGAAAAAATTGGACGTGGCAAATCATGTTCAACTGTATTCTTTTTGAATATGTTCTTCATCCTTCTGAACTCATGATCAACTAGCAAGAACTGACGATGATAATCAAACCATGACTTCTTTTGGCCATGCCTTAAAGAGAACGCTTTACCATTTTCCATGCAGTAAGGACATGCTAACTTTCCAGCAGTCATCCACCCAGACAACATTTCATACGCAGAAAAATCATTAATGGTCCACATTAAATTAGCACGCAAGTTGAAATTTTGCTTAGTTGATATGTCATATGTCTCAACTCCATCATACCATAATTGTTTTAGCTCATCAATCAGAGGTTGCAAATATATATCAATCAAACTCTTTGGATTGCGGGGACCGGGAATAACACAATTTAAAATAATATATGGACTAGTCATACACATTTCAGGCGGAAGAATATACATCGTAATATAGACCGGCCAGCATGAATATGGTGTTGTAAAAATAGAAAATGGCATGAAACCATCAGCACACAAACCTAACCGAACATTCCTCGGTTCACTAGCATGATCCGGATAGGTCCTATCAAAATGCTTTCAAGCTTTCTCATCTGAAGGATGACATATAACACCGGACGACCTTCTATTTTCATAGTGCCATCTCATATGAGGAGCAGAACTCATCGATGCATACAACCTCTTTAATCTAGGAATAAAAGGTAAATAATGCATCGACTTCACAACAACATTCTTCCCGGTGGAAACCCGCTTAAATGAGATTTTTCACAAAATTTACAACTTTCTAAATCTGCATCACCCTTATAATACAACATGCAGCCATCTTCATAACAATCGATTCTCATAGACGAGAGTCCTAATTTAGAAACCAATCTTTTAGCCTTATAGAAATCTTCAGGTATGTTGAAAGATGGATCAACTAGTTCACTTATAAGGCCAATGAAAGAATCCATTTCCGTTTGAGAAATATTGGTATATGATTTGATACTTAATAATCTAACCGCAACAAACAACTGAGAGTGCATACTCCCTTCCCTTCGTTAGGAGGTTGTTTAACACTTTCATAAGTTTCAAAATCTAAGTGCAGCCCAAAAGCATCCGCAACCATTTCATGGTATCTAGGATGTTGAACGTTATTGTCTACCGGCCTACTACTTTCACCAACAACTACGTTATGAAATACACCATCAGTACTATAAATCTCTCCATGACTAGTCCACACAAAATAATTATCCATAAACCCCTTTCTATAAAGATGAGTCGTAATATCCTCCGAACCCAAAACAATCAAACACTTGCACTTCGTACAAGGACACCTAATCATTCCTCTAATACGAAACGGTTCAAGTGACATTGCATGCCTAATAAATTTCTTAACCCCTTCTATAAATTCCTCCCTAAAAACCGACGATTAGGATAATTCCTATTATACATCCAACTACGATATTCCATCTACATAAAGAACAAATAAATTACATGTTTTAATCATAATTCAAATTAATTTATAGAATTAAGTTACATAATAAAGTTTAGTTACAAAGTACAAGATTTACTTATTAGAATATTGAATTAGTTAAGCCATTCAATTAGACCAACTCACTAACTATTAATCACAATTAATAAACCCTATATCATAATTTAATATTATACATCCAACTACGATATTCCATCTATGTCACGACCCAAAAACCTAACCCGTCGTGATGGCGCCTATCGTGATACTAGGCAAGCCGTTATTTCCAAAACACTTTCAACATTTAACAGAAATGAATTAAGACATTTAAAATGATCATAGTTTTTCATAAAAACAGGGTAAAACCTAATAGCATAAGTGCAAAAAAATAGCCCGACATCAGGGTGTCACTGAGTACATGAGCATCTATACCAGAAGAAGTATAATACAACATCTAAGGAGTAAGAACTAAAATGCGAATAAGATAATGAAGAAGAGCCAAGGCCTGCGAATGCCATGCAGCTACCTTGATAGTCTCCGGAATCAACTGCTCAAATATCAACACCCACTATGACCGGAAACACCTGGATCTGCACACGAAGTACAAGCTGTAGCATGTGTACAATCAACTCAGTAAGTAACAAAAATAAATAAGGAACTGAGAAGGTAGTGACGAGCTATACAAATATAGCTCATTTTCAATAATTCCAGCAAAGAATAGACATGCGTTCAAATCTGACAGTTTAAGTCAAATCAGTTTTATACAGTTAAAGTGGAGGTAATCCGGATATAGAATCTTTTAGAAATTTCACAACAATGACAGATAGCAACTAAGTGCATCAACAAATGAAAAGCAAGTACAGTCTCTCAGGGCAACAATCACTCAACTCGTCACAACAGCTCAATCACTCGGCTCTCAGCTCTTAGTTTTCACCCTCAATAGGTACATGCGCTCACTGGTGGCGTGCAAACTCTGGAGGGCCTCCTTTCAGCCCAAGCGCTATATCGCTGCGACGTGCAGCCCGACCCAATCATATAAGTAGCCATAAGGCTTGTTGCGGTGTGCAACACGATCCACAGTCCATAAATAACCATAAGGCTTGTTGCGGCATGCAACCCGATCCACTATTTCTTGCTAGTGCTACTTGCAACTAGCACAAATACCACCAGGTCAAATTGCCACCCGTATTATCAGCTAAAATCATACAAATCAGCCAAAAGATATAATAACTAGTGTCAACAAGAAAACAAAAGGAAACGGAGATATGACTCGCAAGTAGCACTGTGACTGAGTTCAAGATAGCAAATAATAGTTAATCAATAAGTACTAGACTGCTGCATGTCCCAACAGTGATAACATATGGCCTAAGCATGGTTTCTAACATGAATGGCAGTCAAATTTCTAGAAGACAGAGGAACATGTAATTAACAATAAGCTATTCGAATTTACAGTCTCACTGAACGGACCAAGTCCCAATACCTCACGGTGCACGTCTACACGCCCGTCACCTAGCATGTGCGTCACCTTCAAAATAATCACATCATACCAAAATCCGGGGTTTCATACCCTCAGGACTAGATTTAAAATTGTTACTTACCTCAAACCGCGCAAAATCCTACTCCGCAATGCCTTTGCCCCTCGAATCAATCTCCTAACGCCCCGAATCTAGCCACAAGTAGTACGATATAATTAATATAGTCCTAAAGAATCAATTCCATAAGAAAAATACGAAATTATAAGCCAAAATCCGAAATAGGCTCAAATCGGCCCCCGGGCCCACGTCTCAAAATCCGACAAAAGTCACAAAATGGAATACCCATTCACTCATGAGTCCAATCATGCAAGAATTACTCGAATCCAACCTCAAATCACCTTCATAAACTCGAAATTTTAGCCTATGAAGTTTCTACCATTGTTTCCCAAATTTACGATTCAAATCCCTAATTAAATGATGAAAATAGAAATAGATTCATGAAATATAGTCCAATCCGAGTAAGAATTACTTACCCCAACAATCGTCTTGAAGAAACCTCGAAACCTCGCCTCACACCGAGCTCTCAAAGTCCCAAAATCAAAATGGAAATCAAACCCTCGAAATCCTGTTTTTCTGCCCAGTTCTTCCGCATTTGCGGACCTACTATCGCACCTGCGATGCCGCACCTGCGGAATTTACCTCGCAGGTGAGGAAATGACTTAAGGGACTGGGTCCGCATCTATGAGCAAGTGGTCGCACCTGCGTATGCGCACCTGCAGACAAAGGTTCGCTCTTGCGATCTTCCCCTCCATCTCACTCTCCGCATCTACGGAGCTTCGAGCACATATGCGGGCCCGCAGATGCGGAACTATCCTCGTACTTGCGACCCCTGGGTATCTCCTCAATTCCCGCTTTTGCACTCCTTCACCCGCACGTGCGAGTACGCACCTGCGGTCTCCCCACCGCAGGTGCGAAACCACCATGTATCATAAAACTTCAGCCATTTACCTAAGTCCAAATTCAAACCGTTAAGCATCTGAAACACCCCCGAGGCCCTCGGGACCTCAACCAAATATACCAACAAGTCCTAAAACACCAAACGAACATAGTCGAGCCCTCAAAATACGTCAAACAATAACTAAAATACGAATCACCCTCCAATCCAAACTTATTGAACTTCGAAATTTCAAATTCTTCAAACGATGTCGAAATATACCAAACCACGTCCGATTGACCTCAAATTTTGCACACAATTCATATAAAACATTACGGACCTACTCCAACTTCCGGAATTGGAATCTGACCCCCATATCAAAAAGTCAACACCTCGGTCAAACTTCCCAAAAATTCGACTTTCACCATTTCAAGTCTAAATTAGCTACATACCTCAAATTCATAGTCCGGACATGCTACTGGAACCGACAGAACTCCATTCCGGAGTCGTCTTCATACAATTCCTACTACGGTTAAAATCCTAAGACTTAAGCTTCCGCTTTAGGGACCAAGTGTCCCAAAAAACTCCGAACCAAAAACAAGACCTCCCGGCAAGTCACATAAGCAGAAACAGATACGGGGAATGCATTAAATAGGGGATCGGGGCTAATACACTCAAAACGACCGGTCGGGTTGTTACATCCTCCCCCTCTTAAAACAATCGTTCCCCCTCCTAAAACAATCGTTCGTCCTCGAACGAGCATAGAGACATACCTGAAGTGGTGAAAAGATGAGGATAACAGTTGCACATATCATGCTCGGTCTCCCAAGTCGCCTCCTCGACTGGCTGACCTCTCTACTGAACCATCACAGAAGCAATATTCTTCGACCTCAGCTTTCGAACCTACCTATCTAAGATCACCACCGGCTCCTCATAGAAACATGGAATACTGGATGAACTCTTGCTAGATTGGGAGTCAAGGCAAGCTCATAAGCAACCTCCCCAACACATCGCAATACCTCAAATGGACTGATAAACCTCGGGCTCAGCTTTCCCTTCCTTCTGAACCTCATAACACCCTTCTTGGGTGACACTCGGAGCAAGACCCGCTCTTCAACCATAAATGCAACATCACGAACCTTCCGATCCGCATAACTCTTCTGTCTGGACTGGGCTGTGCTTAGTCTATCCTGAATCACCTTAACCTTCTCTAGAGCATCCTGAACTAAGTCTGTACCCAATAATCTTGCCTCGCCCGGCTCGAACCAGCCCACTGGAGACCTATATCACCTACCATACAGAGCCTTATACGGTGCCATCTGTATGCTCGACTGATAACAGTTGTTGTAGGCAAACTCCGCTAGTGGCAAGAATTGATCCCACGAACCTATAAACTCCATCACACACACATTGAGCATATCCTCTAATATCTGAATAGTGTGCTCGGACTGTCCGTCCGTCTGAGGGAGAAATTCTATGCTCAACTCCACTCGAGTACCCAACGCATGTTGTATGGCCCTCCAGAACCGTCATGTAAACTGCATACCCCGGTCAAAGATGATAGATACCGGTACGCCATGAAGCATGACGATCTCGCTGATATACACTCGAGCCAGCTGCTCAGAAGAATAGGTAGTCATCACAGGAATGAAATGTGTTGACTTGGTCAGCCTATCCATAATCACCCAAACTGCATCAAACTTCTGTTGAGTCCGTGGAAGCCCAAGAACGAAATCCATAGTGATCCGCTCCTATTTCCACTTCGGAATCTCTAACTTCTGAAGTAACCCACCTGGTCCCTGATGCTCATACTTCACCTGCTAGCAATTTAGGCACTAAGCTACATACTCCACTATGTCCTTCTTCATTCTCCTCCACCAGTAATGTTGTCTCAAGTCCTGATACATTTTCGCGGCACCCGAATGAATAGAATACCGTAAACTGTGAGCCTCCTAGAGAATCAGCTCATGCAACCCATCTACATTGGGAACACATAGCCTGCCTTGCATCCTCAATGCACCATCACCCCCAATAGTGAAATTCTTATCATCACCGTGCTGGACCGTGTCCATAAGGACAAGCAGATGGGGGTCATCATACTGACGCTCCCTAATACGATCATAAAGAGAAGACCGAGAAACCATACAAGCCAATACTCGACTCGGTCAGAAAAATCCAATCTAACAACTACCTAGCTAAGTCCCGAACATCTAATGCCAACGTCCTCTCTGCTGCTAGAAGATATGTTAAGCTCCCCAAACTCTCTGCCCAGCGACTAAAGGCATCGGCCACCATATTGGCCTTCCCGGGATGGTACAAAATAGTGATATCATAGTCCTTAAGAAGTTCCAACCACCTCCGCTGACGCAAGTTAAGATCCTCTGTTTGAATAGATGCTGCAAACTATGATGATCAGTGTAATCTTCAAAGCGTGAACAATAACTGCTAACCAGAAGCTGTTGGCAGAACTAGAACTGGAGCTGTGGTCAAAGCAGTCTTGAGATGAAAGCTCTCCTTGCACTCCCCCGACCACTTGAAAGGAGCACCCTTTTTGGGTCAATTTAGTCATGGGCAATGTAATATATGAGAATCCCTCCACAAAATGGCGGTAATAACCAGCCAAATCGAGAAAACTCCGAATCTCCGTGGCTGAGGACGGTCTAGGCCAATTCTGAACCGCCTCTATCTTCTTTGGGTCTACCTGAATACCCTCACTGGACACCACGTGTCCCAAGAACGCCACTAAATTGAGCCAAAACTCACACTTAGAGAACTTTGCATATAGCTTCTCCTCCCTCAACCGATGTAACACAATCCTCAGATGCTGGGCATGCTCCTCCTGGCTACGAGAGTACACCAAGATGTCATCAATTAATACAATAACGAACGAGTCAAGATAAGGCTGAAACACACTGTTCATCAAATGTATGAACATTGCTGGGGCGTTGGTCAGCCCAAAAGACATCACAAGGAACTCATAATGGCCATATCGGGTCTTGAAAGCTGTCTTAAGAATATCTGAGTCCCGAATCTTCAGCTGGTGATACCCTGACCTTAAATCAATCTTGGAGAATACCCTTTCTCCCTGAAGCTGGTCAAACAAATCATCAATATGCGACAATGGATACGTGTTCTTGATTGTGACCTTTTTCAACTGCCTGTAATCAATATACATTCTCATAGTACAATCCTTCTTCTTTACAAATAGAACTGGTGCACCCAAAGGTGATACGCTAGGCCGAATAAACCCCTTATCAAGGAGTTCCTGAAGTTGCTCCTTCAATTCCTTCATCTCCGTCGGTGCCATATGATACGGTGGAATAGAAATAGGCTGAGTGCCCGGCACCAAATCAATACCAAAGTCAATATTCCTGTCGGGCGGCATGCCCGGTAGGTCTGCAAGAAACACATCCGGAAAACACATCCGGAAAATCGACCATACTAAGCAACAAGAGATCCACTCTAGTCTCCAGACTCCCAATAGTCACCACACATGATCGATATATACGGTCCACAATGACAGTATCGCCCACCAGTGTAGACATATGAACAGGTGAAACTAGAGACTCACGGGGCATATCCAGAAAATGAGTGACATATGAAGACACATATGAATAAGTGCAACTAGGGTCAAATAATACTGAGGCATCTCTCTGGCAAACTGAGACAATACCTGTAATCACAACATCCGAAGTAATGGCATCTGGTCTGAGAAGAATAGCATAGAAACGGGCCTAGCCGCCCCCTGATCGGCCTCCCTCTCTTGGGCGGCCCCTAGCTGACTGGGCTCCACCCCGAGCTGGCTCAGTGGGTGGTGAAGAAATTGGTACTGATGTCATAGACTGGCTCCTCTGCTAGGCTGGACCTCCCCCTAGGCGGGGACACTGCCTCCTCATGTAACCAAATCTCCACACTCACAGCAACTCCCCGGTGCTGGTGCTAGGGACTGAAGGGAGCCCCGAGCACCAGGTTAACTGGTAGAAGGACCTGGCATAGATGAGCCCTGACCTGATGGAGCACGGGACGAACTCTGATCTGGGAGAGCACTGAGAGATGAATGGCCCTACTGATATCTATGTGAACCATGGCCAGATAGTGCACCACGGTGAACTGGGCGAGCCATCTGAGCATATCTGAAAGGACGATCTCTACCGTGGTGGAACTGACCCCAGAAGGAACACCGTTAAATCCACCCTGACCACGAAGACGCTTGGCCTCCCTCTCGACCCACTCCTTGTTGCAAACTATTTCAATCTGATGAGCAATGTCGACAACCTCATCAAAAGTAGCATCAGACACACTCTCTCTCTAGTCAAAATCAACAGCAGCTGAAAAGTGAGGCCATCTATGAACCTCCTAATCCTCTCCCTGTCTGTGGGAACCAACCAGACAGAATGACGGGCCAACTCTGAAAATCTCATCTCATACTGCGTCATGGACATATCATCCTGACGAAGCTGCTCGAAGTGCCTGCGCAACTCCTCTCTGCAGGGCTATGGCATGAACTTCTCCAGGAATAGACCAGAGAACTGCTGCCATGTAAGGGGTGTTGTGCCGACCGGCCTACGCCTCTCGTAAGCCTCCCACCAACTGAAGGCAGCCCCAGAGAACTGAAAAGTAGTGAACAATACCCCACTGGCCTCTAGAATACCTGTGGAATGGAGTATCCTCTGGAACCTATCCAAGAAGCCTTGTGCATCTTCTCCCTAGGCACCGTTGAAAGATAGAGGTTGGAGTCTCCCAAACCTCTCCAATCGATGCTGCTCATCATCAGGCATGACAAGAACCACATAGTCCTGAGCAGTTGCAACCGGCTGGGCTGGTGGTGCCCCCGGTTTCTAGAATCCCTATACCACCTGCTCTGGTATGCGTGCGGGGGGAGTCTGAGCACCTCCCTGGCCTGAGAAGTGGTTGTTGTGGCCGGAGTAGAGACCGCCTGAGCAAGACTAGTACATGCGGTCAGGATCTGAGCTAAGGCTTCCTGAAGGCCTGGAATCACAATAGGCACAGGTGGTTCCTGAGTTGGTCCCACAGGCTCGTCCACAACTGGAGCTTGCTCCTGAACTGGGGCAACTGGTGGATTTGCAGGTGCTGCCCTAGCTGTGGTGCGAGCTACACCTCTGCCCCTATCGCGACCTTTACCGTGACCTCGACCTCTCGTGGTCCTAACTGGCGGTTGTCCATCCTGCCCCGTAGTACACGTCCTCACCATCTGTGAGAGAATTAGAACAACAAAAATTTAGTTACCAGAGTCAAAATAATCGCACGACAAGAATTCAAGAATGTGAAATTTCCTAAGGGTTCGGCAGCCTCTCGAAGATAAGTACAGACATCTATATACCGATCCGCAAGACTCTACTAAACCTGCTCATGAGACCTATGTAGCCTAGGCTCTGATACCAACTTGTCACGACCCAAAAACCAAACCCGCCGTGATGGCGCCTATTGTGATACTAGGCAAGCCAACATTTCCAAAACACTTTCAACATTTAACAGAAATGAATTAAGATATTTAAAATGATCAGCGTTTTTCATAAAAATGGGGTAAAACCCAATAGCATAAGTGTGAAAAAATAGCCCGACATAGGGTGTCACTGAGTACATGAGCATCTATACCAGAAGAAGTATAATACAATATCTAAGGAGTAAGAACTGAAATGCGAACAAGATAATGAAGAAGAGCCAAGGTCTGCGAACGCCATGCAGCTACCTTTATAGTCTTCGGAATCAGCTGCTCAAATATCAACACCCGCTACGATCGGGAACACCTGGATCTGCACACGAAGTGCAGGGTGTAGCGTGAATACAACCAACTCAGTAAATAACAAAAATAAATAAGGAACTGAGAAGGTAGTGACGAGCTATACAAATACAGCTCATTTTCAATAATTCCAGCAAAGAATAGACATGCTTTCAAATCCAGCAGTTTAAGTCAAATCAGATTTATACAGTTAAAGTGGAGGTAATCCGGATATAAAATCTTTCAGAAATTTTACAACAATGACAGATAGCAACAAAGTGCATCAACAAATGAAAAACAAGTACAGCCTCTCAGGGCAACAGTCACTCAACTCGTCACAACAGCTTAATCACTCGGTTCTCAGCCCTCAGTACTCACACTTAATAGGTACCTGAGCTCACTAGGGTTGTGCAGACTAAGGAAGGGCTCCTTTCAGCCCAAGCACTATATCGTTGCAGTGTGCAGCCCGACCCAATCATATAAGTAGCCATAAGGCTTGTTGCGGCATGCAACCCGATCCATAGTCCATAAATAACCATAAGGCACATTGCGGCGTGCAACCTGATCCATATATCCTCACATAGATCACATCTTGGCACTCAGGCCCTATCTCAGTCACTAACCTCTCCAGCCCTCTTGGGCTTTCAGAAATCATATAAATCAGCCAAAAGATATAATAACTAGTGTCAACAAGAAAACAAAAGGAAACAGAGATATGACTTGCAAGTAGCACTGTGACTGAGTTCAATTACTAGACCGTTACGGGTCCCAACAGTGATAACATATGGCCTAAGCATGGTTTCTAACATGAATGGCAGTCAAAATTCTAGAAGACATAGGAACATGTAATTAATAATAAGCTATTCGACTTTACAGTCTCACGGGACGGACCAAATCCCAACCCCCCATGGTGCACGCCCACACGCCCGTTACCTAGCATGTGCGTCACCTCCAAAATAATCACATGATACCAAAATCTGGGGTTTGATACCCTCAAAACCAGATTTAAAACTGTTACTTACCTCAAACCATGCAAAATCCTACTCCGCAATGCCTTTGCCCCTCGACTCAATCTCCAAATGCCCCGAATCTAGACACAAGCAGTACGATATACTTAGTATAGGCCTAAAGAATCAATTCCACAAGAAAAATACAAAATTATAAGCCAAAATCCGAAATAGGCTCAAATCAGCCCCCGGGCCCACGTCTCGAAATACGACAAATATCACAAAATTGAACACCCATCCACTCACGAGTCCAACCATACAAGAATTACTCGAATCCAACCTCAAATAACCTTCCAAATCTCGAAATTTTAGCCTATGAAGTTTCTGCCATTTTCCCCCAAATTCACAACTCAAATCCCTAATTAAATATTGAAAATAGCTATAGATTCATGAAATATAGTCCAATCCGAGTTAGAATTACTTTCCCCAGCAATCTGCTTGAAGAAACCTCGAGACATTGCCTCACTCCGAGCTCTCAAAATCCCACAATCGAAATAGGAATCAAAACACTAGAAATCCTGTTTTTCTGCCCAGTTCTTCCACATCTGCAGACCTACTATCGCACCTGCAACGCCGCACCTGCGGAATTTCCCTCGCATGTGCGGAAATGACTTAAAGGACTAGGTCCGCATCTGCGAGCAAGTGGCCGCACATGTGGACAAAGGTCTACTCCTTCGTTCTTCCCCTCCATCACACTCTCCGCATATGCGGAGCTTCGAGCGCATCTGCGGGCTCGCAGATGCAGAAATGTCCTTGCACTTGCGACCCCTAGGTATCTCTTCAACTCCCACTTTTGCGCTCCTTCACCCACACGTGCGAGTACGCACATGCAGTCTCCCCACTGCAGGTGCGAAACCACCAGATATCAGAAGACTCCATCCATTCGCCTAAGTCCAAATTCAAACCGTTAAGCATCTGAAACACCTCCGAGGCTCCCGAGACCTCAACCAAATATACCAACAAATCCTAAAATACCATACGAACTTAGTCGAGCCCTCAAAACACGTCAAACAACATCAAAAATATGAATCACCCTCTAATCCAAACTTAATGAACTTCAAAATTTCCAAATTCTACAAATGATGTCGAATCATACCAAATCACGTCCGATTGACCTCACATTTTGCACACAAGTCATATACAACATTACGGACCTACTCCAACTTCCGAAATCGGAATCTGACCCCGATATTAAAAATTCAACCCCCGATCAAACTTCCCAAAAATTCAACTTTCGCCATTTCAAGCCTAAATTAGCTACAGACCTCAAATTCACAGTCAGGACAGGCTCCTAAGTCCAAAATCACCCACCGGAGCTACCGGAACCAACGGAACTCCATTCCAGAGTCATCTTCACATAATTCCGACTACGGTCAAAATCTTAAGACTTAAACTTTCGCTTTAGGGACTAAGTATCCCAAAATACTCCGAAACCAAAAACAAGACCTCCCGGCAAGTCAAATAAGCAAAACCAGATACGGGGAAAGAAGTAAATAGGGGGTCGGGACTAATATACTCAAAACAACCGGTCGGGTCGTTACAATCTACATAAAGAAGAAATATAGAATTAAGTTACATAATAAACTTTAGTTACAAAGTACAACATTTACATACTAGAATATTGAATTAGTTAAGCCATTCATTTAGACTAACTCACTTACTATTAATCCTAATTAATAAACCCTAAATTATAATTTAATATACCCTAAAATATAGTTTAATAACCCCTAAATCAAGATTTTGTAAGCCCTAAATCTAAAGAATTATAAATAAATTGAAATAATCCCAAAATCCCAAATTGTAAACCTTAGTTTATACAACTGAAAGAATTTAAATAACTAAAATTAACAAACATAGATAATTAACCTTCAAAGAGAGGAGAGGGGTATGATTTTGGGAGTGGCGCGGCAGTGGATGGCGCAGCAGTGGTGGCGGAGGAGCAGTGGTGGCGCGGAAGGGGTGGAACCAGCGGAGAACGGGGAGAGACGAAGTAGGGGGGTTGATTTTGGGTGAGAAGGGGGTGATGAGTTGATTTGGGTGGGATTTGGGAAGGGTTCACGGATGTGGAAGAAAGAGTGAAAGAAAGAGAAAAGAGAAAAATGGGAAAGAGAAGGGAGTGAGCCATCGGTATATTTAAGTTAGCGTTTGACCATTTGACCACACATTTCCAATCGAAATCGGTCGATATTTCAATTTTAATTTTTTTTTAAAATTAATTTAATGGAAATACCAACCGAAGTCGGTCGGTTTTAGTCAATTTATATAAATAGCTTTTAAATAAATAATATTTAATATTTAATTGATATATATATTTAATATGTGTGTGTGTGCGTGTGTGTGTGTGTATGTGTGTGTATGTATATAAATATATATACACTTTAGGATGTTATATTGTTATATATACGTAGATTGTAAGTAAGATGTAATGCTATATTAAAACTTAAGTTGTAGCAACAACAACATATACATATATATATACATATATATATATATATATATATATATATATATATATATATATATATATATATATATATATATATATATATGATGTAGTGCTATAAGATGTATAGTGCTATAAGATGTAGTGCTATATTAAAACGTAAGTTGTAGCAACAACAACAAATACTCGCACTACAAGAAAAATGGTCTTTAGCGAGGGTAAATTCGGTCGTTAAAAGTCCATATCCAGTCGCTTTAAGTCGATAACGACCGGAGAAAAATCTGTCGTCATCGACCGTTAAAAGCCTTGACGTTAAAAGTTAACGACCGGATTCCATCCCGATTGTTAAAGATCTTTTAGCGGTAGCAAGATATCTGGTCGTTGCAACTCCTTTTTAACGGTCAATTTGCCTTTCATTAATTGTATGTCATTTTCACAAATAACACTTTTAGCAGCCAAGTTTCCCTTCGTTGATATGAGAGTTTAATATTTCTTTTTGGAAATTATCAAATAGTAATCATTATTTCATATGTTTTCACATGTATATAGAAGAACACATACAAAATACTCAATAATTATATTAAATATCATTGTAAATTACAAAGAACTAAAAATCGCATAACCACATATCCAAATTGTACAACACTATTTTTACAACTCCTAAAAAGGAAGAGAAGAATTTTAGGGTGCACAAATGGCAAGATCTTCAAACAGCCCCTAGCAAAATAAAGTAAGTTCCTCTTTGGCTTAGACTTGTTCTTTAACATTTCAACAGCTTCAACTTGTTGTAACGATCCGGCCAGTCGTTTTAAGAGTTATAGCCCCGATCCCCTATTTACTGCTTTCTACGTATATGTTTCGGCTTATGTGACTTGCCGGGAGGTTTTGTTTTAATTTTTGGAGTATTTTGGGACACTTAGTCCCTAAATGGAAATTTAAATCTTAGGATTTTGTCCATAGTCAGAACTGTGTGAAGACGTCTCTGGAATGGAATTTCGTCGATTCCGTTAGCTCCGTTGGGTAATTTTGGACTTAGGGGCATGTCCAGATTGTGTTTTGGAGGTCTGTAGATCATTTAGGCTTGAAATGGCGAAAGTCAAATTTTTGGAAATTTTGACCGGTAGTGGACTTTTTGATATTGGGGTCGGATTCCAATTTCAAAAGTTGGATTAGCTCCGTAATGTCGAATATGACTTGTGTGCAAAGTTTGAGGTCAATCGGATGTGATTTGATAGGTTTCGGCATCGGTTGTAGAAATTTAAAAAGTTTCAAGTTCATTAAGTTTGAATTAGAGGGTGATTCATGTTTTTAGAATTGTTTGATGTGATTTCAAGGCTCGACTAAGTTCGTATGGTGTTTTAGGACTTGTTGGTATATTTGGTTGAGGTCCCGGGGGCCTCGGGTGTGTTTTGGATGCTTAACGAATTGAATTTGGACTTAGGCAAATGGTTGAAGCTTCTGGTGTCTGGTATTTTTGCACCTGCGGTGGGAAAACCGCAGGTGCGGGATCGCACATGCGGAGTGAAGGGCGCAGGTGCGCTGTTGGTCAAGAAAGTTTGTGAGCCCAGGTGCAAAAGTTAAGCCGTAGGAGCGGGCTCGCAGGTGCGCTTCAAAGCTCGCAGATGCGGTCCCGGCCATTTTCGCACCTGCGATGAGTTTTCTGCATGTGCAGTACCGTAGGTGCGGTTGAAGGCTCCTAGAAGCGAGTTTGCTTGGCAGAAAATAGGATTTCTAGGGTTGATTTCCAATTTCGATTTTGGGACTTTGAGAGCACGGATTGGGCGATTATTTGAGGTATTTTTAGAGAAAAGTTTTGGGTAATGATTCTTAACTCATTTGTGGTTATATTCCACTAATCTATGGTTGATTTCATCATTTAATTTCAGATTTGGGTTGAAATTTTGGGGAAAATGGAAAGAAGTTCTTCAACTAAGAGTTTGGGTTATGATTGAGATTTTGACATCGGATTTGGATAATTTTGGTACGAGTGAATTCACGAGGGAATGGGTGTTCATATTTGGTGACTTTTACCCGATTCAGAGATGTGGGCTCTGGTCGACTTTTTAGGACGGATTTTCGGAATTTTTTTTAAAAGTCTTGATTTCATTAATTAGATTAATCTATTATAGTTGTATTTATGATATGTAATTGTTTTGGCTAGATTTGGGGCATTCGGAGTCGGATATTCGTAGAAAAGGCATTGCTACCGATTGATTGAGCTTGGTTCGAGGTAAGTGGCTTGCCTAACCTTGTGTGGGGGAAAATCCATTAGGATTTGGTACTGTTGTGATATGTGAGCATCGTGTACGTGAGGTGACGAGTACGTACACGGGCTATTTGTTGTAAACCCCGATTTATTTTACTGAGTAGCAACCTGTTTTTCCTTTAATTTGAGTTATACCGTTTAAATGAGTATTAGTCTGTTTTCATTCTTATTTGAGCTTATTCCAACATGTGTAGTTATCTTGTTTAGTCTAATATCGCATGTCTACGTGCTTTAACTGCTTATTTGAACTCTGTGAAGCATGCCTAGTTGAATCCCTGCTTTTCCTTGTTCTTTATCAGTATAACTGTAGAAATCTTGTTGTTAACTATTGTATTTATCGGGTTTAGCTGTGTGTTTACTTTTGAGACTACGAGGCGGTTCCTCGAGAGTTCTCCTTGCACATTTACTTTTGAGACTACGAGGCAGTTCCTCGGGAGTTCTCTCTGCACATTTACTTTTGAGACTACGAGGTGGTTCCTCGGGAGTTCTCCTTGCACATTTACTTTTGAGACTACGAGGCGGTTCCTCAGGAGTTCTCCCTATATATTTACTTTTGAGACTACGAGGCGGTACCTCGAGAGTTCTCCCTGCATATTTATTTTGGGACTACGAGACGGTAGCTCGGGAGATCCCCTGCTGTTTACCCTGTGTGTTGTATTGTTGCCTTGCTGTGTTTTCCTTTTGTTAAATTCCAGTCTCTTATTATACTGTATATTCTCCTGCCTTATTTATTATTTACCAGACCTCGTCACTACTCGACCGAGGTTAGGCTTGGCACTTACTGGTTACCATTGTGGTGTACTCGTGCTACTCTTCTGCATATGTTTTTGTGTGTAGATTCGGGTACTTCTTATCAACCCCGCTATTAGTTGAGAGTGATTGCTATTGTACGGAGACTTCAAGGTACATCTGTCGCGTCTGCAGACCTCGGAGTCCCCTGCTATTCTCTCTTATGTCATTTACCTTTCGTACTTCTTTTGTTAGACTCTGGTCTATAGAGATACTAGTTTCCTTCTGTAGCTTGTGACTTACGATGTTACGGATTTTGGGAAGACTGTGTATTTATAGAGTATTATTTATTGTACATGCTGAGCGGCATTGTTACTAATTACTCAGTTATCCACTGTTGTTAGTTGCCGTGTTTTATTTTCGTTTTGTTATTTTCCGCAATTTGTTAGGATTACCTAGTCATAGAGACTAGGTGCCATCACGACGTTATACGGAGGGAGTTTGGGTCGTGACAAGTTGGTATCAGAGCTCTATGTTTATAAGTGTCATGAGTCACAAGCCGGTTTATTAGAGTCTCGCGGATTGGTACGGAGACGTCTGTACTTATCTTCGGTAGGCTATATAACTGTTAGGAAAATTACACTTCTTTGATTCCTTGTCGTGCGAAATTTGTTGACATCAAAATTCTAAACTTCTGTATTCCATTCTTTCTCACAGATGGTGAGGACCCGTACCGGAGGATCTGATGACCAGGCACTCGCGCCCCCTGCTAGAGCCACCAGAGGCCGGGGCCGGGGTAGAGGCAGAGGACGCCCACGCGGTGCAGCCAGTGCACCCGCATGAGCTACCACAGAGGAGCCCCCAGTGGCTCCAGCTGGAGGGCAGACACCTGAGGCACCTGTTGCTGCACCAGCTCTCCAGGAGACCCTAGCCCAGTTTCTGAGTATGTTCAGCACCTTAGCTCATGCTGGATTGATTCTACCTGCTCTTGCCATATCTCAGGCAAGGGGAGGAGCACAGACTCCTATCGCTGATACTCCAGAGCAACGTGCTCAGGCCAACCAGGTTCCAGATATTTTACCGATGCAGCCGGTAGCTCTGGTTCAACACGAGACTAGGACATCCGCTTCTAAGGCGGAGCAGCTCAGACTTGAGAGGTACAAAAATTACCACCCACCTACCTTCGGTGGATTGGCTATAGATGATGCTCAGGGTTTTTGGAGGAGTGTCATCGTATTCTCCGTGCTATGGGCGTAGCGTAGACAAGTGGGGTTTCTTTTACCACCTTCCAGCTTAGTGGAGCAGTCTATCAGTGGTGGCATGCTTGTGCGTGGAGTAGTCCGGATGAGGCAGCTTCACTTACATGGACTCAGTTTTCGAACATGTTTATGAGAGAGTATGTCTCTCAGAGCCTCAGGGAGTCATGGCGCGCGAAATTTGAGTAGTTGCGCCAGGGTGCTATGACTGTGTCAGAGTATGCAGTCTGCTTCAGTGATTTGACCCGACATGCACCGGCCTTGGTTGCCACAGTTCGAGAGAAGGTTCGACGGTTTATTGAGGGACTCCACCCCAGTATCCGGATTAATATGGCCAGGGAGTTGGAGATGGATATTTCTTATCAGCAGGTTGTGAGTATTGCCAGGAGATTGGAAGGCATGCTTGCCCGGGATAGAGAGGAGAGAGAGGCCAAGAGGTCTCAAGAGACTGGTTCTTATTCTGGTGCTTGTGCCCCAGCAGCTCGCCATGGTAGGGGTTATGTGAGTCGCTTCGTTCATTCAGCACTTCCAGTCGCCAGTGGTATTCCGGTCCCTTCTAGGCCCCAGGAGCCTTATTATGCACCGCCAGTATCTAGTGCACCTCCTGCACGGGGTGCTTTTAGCGGTCAGTCCAGCAGACCTGGCCCGAGCCAATCACATCAGCCACGCTCTTCGAGGGCTTGTTTGGAGTGTGGCGACACCCGCCATATGGTGAGGAAATGCCCAGATTTAGGAGGGGTGCACCTCCACAGACTTCTTAGGCACAGCATGCTCCACCAGGTCCTCAGGCTATAATTCCAGCACCATCTACCTCCCCACCTGCTCAGCCAGCTCGAGGTGGAGGTCAGGGAGGTTGAGGTCACCCTAGAGGGGGAGTTCAGACCAGATATTATGTTGTTCCGGCTCGTACAGAGGCAGTTGCTTCCGACTCTATTATTACAGGTATTGTTCCGGTCTATCATACAGATGCATCGGTATTATTTGTCCCAGGCTCTACATATTCCTATGTGTCCTCTTATTTTTCCCCGTATTTGGTCGTATCTCGGGATTCTTTGAGTTCCCTTATTTATGTGTCTACTCCTGTGGGAGATTCTCTTGTTGTGGACCACATATATCGGTCGTGTTTGATTGCTCTTAGTGGTTTTGAGACGAGAGCCGGTTTATTATTACTTAGCATGGTAGACTTTGATGTTATCTTGGGCATGGACTGGTTGTCGCCCCATTATGCTATTCTTGATTATCATACTAAAATCGTGATGTTGGCTATGCCAGGATTACCTTGATTAGAGTGGAGAGGTACCTTAGAGTATATTCCCAACATAGTTATTTCATTTCTTAAAGCTCAACGAATGGTTGAGAAGGGGTGTGACACGTATCTAGCTTATGTGAGAGATTTCAGTATTGATACCCCTACAGTTGAGTCAGTTCCAGTAGTGAGGGACTTTCTAGATATATTTCCATCTGATCTTCCAGGCATGCCACCTGATAGAGATATTGATTTCGACATTGATTTATTGCCGGGCACTCAACCCATCTCTATTCCTCCATATCATATGGCTCCTCCTAAGTTGAAGGAGTTGAAGGAGCAGTTACAGGAGTTGCTTGATAAGGGCTTTATCCGGCCCAGTGTGTCACCTTGGGGTGCTCCGGTATTGTTCGTGAAGAAGAAGGATGGTTTTATGCGTATGTGCATTGATTATCGCCAGCTGAACAAAGTCACAGTGAAGAACATGTATCCATTGCCTCGTATTGATAACTTGTTTGATAAGTTACAAGGTGTGAGGGCACTTTCCAAGATTGACTTACGTTCAGGATACCATCAGTTGAAGATTCGGAAGCCAGATATCCCGAAGACTGCTTTCAGGACTCGGTATGGCCACTACAAGTTCCTTGTGATGTCACTTGGGTTGACCAATGCCCCAGCAGCTTTTATGCACTTGATGCACAGTGTGTTCCGGCCTTATTTTGCCTCGTTTTTCATTGTATTTATTGACAACATTCTGGTGTACTCCCGGACTTGGGAGGATCATGAGCAGCACCTGAGGACTGTGCTTGAGACCTTGAGAGAAAAGACGTTATATGCGAAATTTTTAAAGTGTGAGTTTTGGATAGGCTCAGTGGCATTCTTGGGTCATGTAGTATCGAGTGATGGGATCCAGGTAGATCTGAAGAAGGTGAAAGCAGTACAGAGTTGGCCTAGACCGTCATCACCTATGGGGATCTAGAGTTTTCTTGGTTTGGTAGGGTATTACCGCCGTTTTGTAGAGGCATTCTCATCTATTGCAGTACTTATGACCAGGCTTATCCAGAAGGGTGCTCCATTCAGGTGGACAGAGGAGTGTGAGGAGATATTTTAGAAGCTCAAGACAACTTTGACTACAGCCCCAGTATTGATATTACCTACAGGTTTGGGGTCTTATACTGTATATTGTGATGTGTCACGGATTGGTCTCGGTGCGGTGTTGATGCAGGACAGTAGGGTGATTGCCTACGCATCCAGACAAATGAAGGTGTATGAAAAAAACTATCTTGTCCATGACCTTGAGCTAGCAGCTATTGTTCATGCCTTGAAGATATGGCGGCACTATTTTTACGGTGTTCCTTGTGAGATTTACACCGATCACTGGAGTTTACAGCATCTGTTCAAATAGAAGGATCTTAACTTGCGTCAGCGGAGGTGGTTGGAGTTGCTTAAGGATTGTGATATCACCATTTTGTACCATCCCGGGAAGGCCAATGTGGTGGCCAATGCTTTGAGTCACCAGGCAGAGAGTTTGGGGAGTTTAGCATATCTTCCAGCAGCAAAGAGGCCATTGGCGTTGGATGTTCAGACCTTAGCCAGCAAGTTTGTTGGATTGGATATTTCTGAGCCGAGCCGAGTATTGGCTTGTGTGGTCTCTTGGTCTTCTCTTTATGATCATATCAGGGAGCGTCAGTATGATGACCCCCATCTACTTATCCTTAAGGACACGATCCAGCACGGTGATTCTAAGGAGATCAGTATTGGGGATGATGGTTCATTGAGGATGCAGGGTAGGTTATGTATGCCCATTGTAGATAGTTTGCGAGAGTTAATTCTTTAGGAGGCTCACAGTTCGCGGTACTCCATTCATCTGGGTGCCGCGAAGATGTATCAGGACTTGAAGCAGCATTACTGGTGGAGGATGATGAAGGACATAGTGGAGTTTGTGGCACGGTCTCTAAATTGTCAGCAGGTTAAGTATGAGCATCAACGGCCAGGTGGATTGCTTCAGAAGATAGAGATTCCGGAAGTGGAAATAGGAGCGGATCACTATGGATTTCGTTATTGGGCTTCCACGGACTCAGTGGAAGTTTGATGCGATTTGGGTGATTGTGGATAGGCTGACCAAGTCAGCTCATTTTATTCATGTGATGACTACCTATTCGTCCGATCAGTTGGCTCGAATTTATATCTGTGAGATTGTCAGGCTTCATGGTGTATCGGTATCTATCATCTCTGACAGGGCTACGTAGTTTACATCACAGTTCTGGAAGGTTGTATAATAGGAGTTGGGTACTCGGGTTGAGCTGAGCACAGTATTTCACCCTCAGACAGACGGACAGTCCGAGCGCACTATTCAGATACTGAGGATATGCTCCGCGCTTGTGTGATAGATTTTGGGGGTGCTTGGGATTAGTTTTTGTCACTTGCAGAGTTTACCTACAACAACAGTTATCAGTCGAGCATTCAGATGGCACCGTATAAGTCTCTGCATGGTAGGCGGTGTTGGTCTCTAGTGGGTTGGTTTGAGCCGGGCGAGCTAGGTTATTGGGTACGAACTTGGTTCAGGATGCCCTGGATAAGGTGAAGGTGATCCAGGATCGACTTTGCATAGCCCAGTTCAGACAGAAGAGTTATGCGGATCAGAAGGCTCACGATGTTGCATTCATGGTTGGAGGGCGGGTCTTGCTCCGGGTTTCTCCTATGAAGGGCGTTATGAGGTTTGGGAAGAAGGGCAAGCTGATCCCAAGGTTTATCGGCCCATTTGAGGTGTCGCGACGTATTGGGGAGGTTGTTTATGATCTTGCCTTGCCTCCCAGTCTTGCAGGGGTCCATCTAGTATTCCATGTTTCTATGCTCCGAAAGTATCACAGCGATCTGGCTCATGTGTTGGATTTCAACTCAGTCCAGTTGGACAAGGATCTATCTTATGTTTAGGAGTCAGTGGCTATTTTGGACAGGCAGGTTCGAAAGCTGAGGTCAAAGAACATTGCATCAGTGAAGGTTCAGTGGAGGGGTCAGCCGGTCGAAGAGGCGACTTGGGAGATCGAGCAGGATATGCACAACCGTTATCCTCATCTTTTCACCACTTTAGGTTTGTCTTTATACTTGTTCGAGGACAAACGATTGTTTTAAGAGGGGCAGGATGTAACGCCCCAGTCGGTCATTTTGAGAGTTATAGCCCCGATCCCCTATTTACTACTTTCCCCGTATCTGATTCAGCTTATCTGACTTGCCGGGAGGTTATATTTTAGTTTTTGGGGTGTTTTGGGACACTTAGTCCCTAAACGGAACAGTCGGTCGAAACTGAATGAAGATGACTCAGGAATGGAGTTTCGTCGGTTCCGTTAGCTCCGTTGGGTGATTTTGGACTTAGGGGCGTGTCTGGATTGTGTTTTGGAGGTTTGTAGCTCATTTAGGCTTGAAATGGCGAAAGTCAAATTTTTAGAGATTTTGACCGGTAGTGAACTTTTTGATATCGGGGTCAGATTCCAATTTCGGAAGTTGAAGCAGGTCCGTAATCTCGAATATGACTTGTGTGCAAATTTTGAGGACAATCGGACGTGATTTGATAGGTTTCGACATCGGTTGTAGAAATTTAAAAAGTTTCAAGTTCATTAAGTTTGAATTGGAGGGTGATTCGTGTTTTTACATTGTTTGATGTAATTTGAGGGCTCGACTAAGTTTGTATGGTGTTTTAGGACTTGTTGGTATATTTGGTTGAGGTCCCGGGGGCTCGGGTGTGTTTCGGATGCTTAACGGATTGAATTTAGACTTAGGCAAATGGCTGAAGCTTCTGGTTTCTAGTATTTTCACACTTGCGGTGGGGAGACCGCAGGTGCGGGATCGCACATGCGGAGTAAAGGGCGCATGTGCTCTGTTGGTCTAGAAGTTGTAAGCGCAAGTGCGAAAGTCAAGCTGCAGGAGCGGGCTCGCAGGTGCGCCCCAAAGCTCACAGATGTTGTCCCAGCCATTTTCGCACCTGCGATGAGTTTTCCGCATGTGCGGTACCGCAGGTGCGGTTGAAGGCTCGCAGAAGCTAGTTTTCTCGGCAGAAAATAGGATTTCGAGGGTTGATTTCCCATTTCAATTTTGGGACATTGATAGCTCGGATTGGACGGTTATTTGAGGTATTTTCAGAGAAAACTTTTGGGTAACGATTCTTAACTCATTTATGGTTATATTCCACTAATCTATGGTTGATTTCATCATTTAATTTCGAATTTGGGTTGAAATTTTGGGGGAAATGGGAAGAAGTTCTTCAACTAAGATTTTGGGTTTTGATTGAGATTTTGACATCGGATTTGAATAATTTTGGTACGAGTGAACTCATGAAGGAATGGGTGTTCATATTTTGTGACTTTTACCCGATTCCGAGACGTGGACCAGGGTCGACTTTTTGGGACGGATTTCAGAATTTTTGTTAAAGTCTTGATTTCATTAATTAGATTAGTCTATTATAGTTGTATTTATGATATATAATTATTTTGGCTAGATTTGGACCATTCGGAGTCGGATATTCGTGGAAAAGGCATTGCTACCGATTGATTGAACTTGGTTCGAGGTAAGTGGCTTGCCTATTGTGTGGGGAAAATCCCCTTATAATTTTGTACTTTTGTGATATGTGAGCGTCGTGTACGTGAGGTGACGAGTACGTACACGGGCTATTTGTTGTAAAACCCGATTTATTTTACTGAGTAGCAACCTAATTTTTCTTTAATTTGAGTTATACCGTTTAAATGAGTATTAGTCTGTTTTCATTCTTATTTGAGCTTTTCCAACATGTGTAGTTATACTGTTTAGTCTAATATCGTATGTCTATGTGCTTTAACTGCTTATTTGAACTCTGTGAAGTATGCCTAGTTGATTCCCTGCTTTTCCTTGTTCTTTATCAGTATAACTATAGAAATCTTATTGTTAACTATTGTATTTATCTGTTTGAGCTGTGTGTTTACTTTTGATACTACGAGACGGTTCCTTGGGAGTTCTCCCTACACATTTATTTTTCAGACTACGAGGCGGTTCCTCGGGAGTTCTCCCTGCACATTTACTTTTAAGACTACAAGGCGGTTCCTCCGGAGTTCTCCCTGTATATTTAATTTTGAGACTACGAGGCGGTACCTCGGGAGTTCTCCCTGCATATTTATTTTGGGACTACGAGACGGTATCTCAGGAGATCTCTTGTTGTTTACCCCTGTGTGTTGTACTGTTGCCTTGCTGTGTTTTCCTTTTGTTAAATCCCAGTCTCTTATTATACTTTATATTTTCTTGCCTTATTTATTATTTACCAGTGGGCTGACCTCGTCACTACTCGACCAAGGTTAGGCTTGGCACTTACTGGGTACCATTGTGGTGTACTCATGCTACTCTTCTGCACATATTTTTGTGTGCAGATCCAGGTACTTCTTATCAACCCCGCTATTAGCTGAGAGTGCTTGTTATTGTACGGAGACTTCAAGGTACATTTGTCGCATCCGCAGACCTCAGAGTCCCCCTTTATTCTCTCCTATGTCATTTACCTTCCATATTTCTTTTGTTAGACTCTGGTGTATAGAGATACTAGTTTTCTTCTGTAGCTTGTGACTTACAATGTTTCGGATTTTGGGAAGACTGTGTATTTATAGAGTATTGGTTATTATACATGCCGAGCGGCATTGTTACTTGTTACTCAGTTATCCACTGATGTTAGTTGCCAAGTTTTATTTTCGTTTTGTTATTTTTCGCAATTTGTTAGGCTTATCTAGTCGTAGAGACTAGGTGTCATCACAACGTTATACGAAGGGAGTTTGAGTCGTGACACTTACTCTACCACACTATCTTCGAGGGAAGATTTATTAAATTTCAAATTTTACCTATAAAAACAATAAGTTCAAGCTATTTTAGTAAGAAAGCTTCTCCTAACTCATTTTTTTTACAGAACCAATGTATAACATTTGGTTTACTAGGTTGCTAATACTTAGGATGTGTTAGAAAACTTCTACTGCAGGGCTCTTACTTGGGAGACTATAATATCAAGAAACCTATAGAATTAGTAATCATATTCTACTCAAGTTGAAGCTTTTTGCAACCTCTTTTCACAAATCAAACGAGAGATGAAATTGAAATTGCAACCTCGGTTACAACTCTCTATTAACATAAACAATCATACTAGACAAATTTCATGGTATTTATTTAGCAGGCTATAAATTGACTGGATAACATATTTCATAACCATATATTACAAAAGGTCCATAAAAAGTTATTTATGAGTATTTCAGGGAAAAAATGAATAGCGACAAGTTAGATTTTTCCTATTTCTAGTTGAGAAACTAGAGCTAGATTTGGTTGGATATAAGTTTATCAACCTACTTTTGATCTATAATTTATAAGCTCTAAGGAAATTATCCAGTTGCAAGTAAAATCAACGGTCCTACTCTCTAGGTGTATTTTCTATAACAGGACACTATTATTAGGACTGATACTACAAGCACGATGATCGTGAGTAATGGCAGATCTTCTAAATAATCTGAAGGTATTGACATAGGCGCAAAATGAATTGGAAAACGTAGTAGGGATGAATAAAAATGTCGAAGTATCCACCATATATCATAACATGTAAATGTACTCATACAGACTAACGTCTTAAGACCTATTGACTCCATTTCTTTACTTGCTTCCTATTTAACTATACAAATTATGAATTTAAAAAGATTAGATGCAACGCTTACTGCGAGATTTAAAGCTCACTGTAAATTACCATGTCCAAGAAGAGAGACATGGGATCATCTCTAATAGAAAATGAAACATCATAGTTGGAACTTGATCCCACCCTAAATTGTCCATGAAAATAGATATGAAGTCGTACCTTAAATATTTCTGACAAACATAAGTCCTCTTGTCCTTCAACTTGTTCTTTAACATTTCAGATTCTTTTACTTGCTCACTTTCTTTAAGGTCGGATTCTTCACATCATCTTCTAGGATCTGTTAAAAGAATAGGTTTATGTTAGTTTAATAAAAAAACCTACGAATACTTGAACTAGAAGAAAGGTGAAAATCATTATTAACCACAATCAAGAATTCGTTTTTCCTTTCTTTTGGTTTTTAATACTTTATTTACAAGAAATGAGTCAATTATTTCAGTTGATAAGTAAAACTACCAATTTTCATAAGTCAAAAACTTAAAGATTTTATAGTTTTGCTGAGTTATAAACATATCTCAAGATGATAAAACTCAAAATGAAAGACTATTGCGTGGTTTAATTCATACCAATATTTGGAGAAAGTGTACCTTTTCATCTTTATCGAGTAACTTGTGCGCAAAGTGCTGGATATCCTGAGATGTTACAATATCTAGAAAGATCAGTTTATAGTTAATCTGCCACTAGTTTATCAATGAGGTAACAGGATTTTTCGAGGAAATATGTCTGACATCTTTAGAAATTAGTTATATCTACCATATACCAATTAATCACCGGGAAAATATGACTACAAAGGAAGTTTGTTAACATCAGTAAGAGCGAGCTGTCAATAAATTGATGTGTATATCAGTCTTATTTATCTTCTAATCTACAACTCTATCTGAGATCAGAGCTACATACTCTTCCTTAGCCTTCTCCCTCCTCATATCTCCTAGCCTATCCTAAGTTCTCATGAACAACATGATGCACCGCTAAGTTCATTAAACCATCACATTGTTAGAAAGTTTTTGTAAACATGGCAAACGACATCTATTATGTTTTAAAACAACATTTGTAAACTTGCTAAAAATATTTACCACCATACTCAAGGGATGTAGAAATTAAGGTTATGGCGTTGGAAAGGATATCCATCTTTAGAAAGACATGAAACTTTGCATATATGACACTTCAGAATAAAAAACATCATAGCTGAAATTGTAAGTTTACTGATTCAAACTAATATAAAACCTTAATCTAACAACAAACTAATATACAACTTGACAGAAATGATAATAATCATTCTAAACCTAGACTATCTACAACAAAGTTCTCAAACAAACATGGATTCAACTTTAATGATTAAATTATTGGTAATAGAGCAAGAAGGACATTGTTGTGACATCATAATGTATATCTTGAAGCCACCTTATATAACATAAGTTGTATGTTTTATAAAGATAAAGATCAAAATTTTGCAAATGAAGTAGGTCCCAAGATTCTCTTTTCCATTTATCCAAGCCCTTTATCTTTAACAAGCAGAGAACAGTAGAAGATCTATCATAAAGGAGGACCAAAAAGACAAAGAAGGATCTCAAATTCACAAATTAACCACTTCGCTCACATAGAGAAATATAATAAATATTAGCATTACACTTTGCTGACAACTTTTACTATATAGCAGCTTAAGTTTTTTTCACGACCCAAAATTCACATGTCGTGATGGAGCCTATCTCAATACTAGGCAAGCCGATAACCTCAATAAATCACAAAAATCTCTTAAGTTTGAAACATAATATTTAGATTTAACAGAAAATCTCAAAAATACGGATATAAAATACTCCCAAAATTCGATGTCACTGAGTGCATGAGAATCTAAATGACAACATAGTCGGAATGATACAAACACTATTTGGAATGTAGAACGGTACAAATAACTGAAAGGAAAGAGAGTCAAAGTCTGCGAACGTCAAGCAGCTACCTCGATAGTCTCCAACAGATAATCTCCCAAAAACTAGCAACCGCCGTGTCCGAAAGTACCTGGATCTGCGCACGAGGTGCAGAGTGTAGTATGAGTACAACCAACTCAATAAGTAACAAGACTAACCTTTGGGCTGAAAGTAGTGACGAGCTCAACAGGTGCAGTCCAGTATAGGAATAACAATACAGAAATGTAGACATGCTTTCAAGTTCAACAGTTAAACTCGGTACAAGTAAAATAGATCAATTCTGAATGATATGAGGAATATGACATCTCTATATCTACATGCCAATGTACATGCCGTATGTGCTGCACCTCAGTGGAAAAATCATATGCTCACAATTTTCAAAATACTCAATTACTCAGTATTGTATATGGCCAATCCAGTCCAGCGAAGATCCATCCCATATATATATATATATATATATATATATATATATATATATATATATATATATATATATATATATCAACTGACAGTCAGTCACTCAGTACTGTATAAGGCCAATCCAGCCCAGTCCAGGGGTAGATTTCTCCCCAACTATAAATTATTCGGACAAGATCCATGTTCAGGGAATTCATCACAATTATAAATAAATAAGGCAACTCTATGCCCTGGGAAGTCCATCCCAAATATAAATAAATATGGCAACTTCATGCCCTGGGTAGTCCATCCCAAATATAAGATCATCTGCGCTCACTGTCGGGGGGTGCAAACTCCGGAGAGTCTCCTTCAGCCCAAGCGCTATATAAATCCAATATGGCCTACTGCGGCGTGCAGTCCGATCCCATAGTAATAATAAAGCCTATAATGCTTGTTGCGTCGTGCATCCCGATTCATATAATAATAAATATAAATCCAATATGGCGTGCAGCTCAATCCCATAAATATCCTCACAAATGGATGAACATGACTGAGTATGAAATTTAAATTTTTAAAACAATTAATTCAACAGCAACACGAACCTGTGGGTCCCAAAATATCGGCACATAACCTAAACGTGATCTTTAATACGAGCCTCAACACCATTTCTCTAACACGTGGGGAACATGTGAATAATGCCATGATTCATTGATTATGCAACTCTATAGAATTTATTTAAGTCACAATGTTTATGGTGCACGCCCACACGCCCGTCACCAAGCATGTGCGTCACCTCCAAACAATTCATATAACACATAATTCAGGGATTCACACCCTCAGAATCAAGTTTAGAAGTGTTACTTACCTCAAACCGTGTAATTCTTTATTCCAATATGTCTTTGCCTCGCGAATTGGCCTCTGAACGCCTCGAATTTAGTCACAATTAATTCGATTAAGTCAATAAAAATTATTGGAATTAATTCCATATGAAAATACTAATTTTCCAATAAAATCTGAAATTCCAATCAAAAATTACTAGTGGGGCCCACGTCTCGGAACCCGACAAAAGTTACCCAATTCAACAACTTGACCTTCAAATCCTCAAATCTTCTTTTCAAATTTCTAGGCCCAAATCCTCGAATTTCACCTCAAAAATGCATAATCTAGTCGAAATACTCAATCATAATTCAATATTATTGACTAACAATGATCACAAGTGACTTACCTCAAGTTTTCCCGTGAAATCCCTCTGAAACATCGCCTCAACCCGTGTTGGAAATGTCTAAAAATGGGAAAAGCTTGGAACCCTCTATTTTTGTGCACTATCCAGAGGTTCTGCACCTACAGAATTTTTAACCGCTTCTGCGCAACCTCTTTTGCGGTTATTATGCCGCTTCTGTTCCTCCTTCGTTTCTGCGGACTCGCTTCTGCGAAGAAGTTGTCCGCTTCTGCGATTTTTCCCAGCTTTCCCCCGCCTCCGCTTCTGCGACCTTGGTGTCGCTTCTGCGACCTTGGTGCCGCTTCTGCGGACTCGCTTCTACGAGGTTTCATCCACTTCTTTGGACCTCACGTTTCTGCGATGCCAAACTCGCTTCTGCGAGCTCGCACCTGTGAGATAATTCCACAGGTGTGATTGCATCAGTAGGCAGCAAATTCACAGCTTTGTTCTAAGTCAAATTTGATCCGTTAACCATCTGAAACTCACCCGAGGCCCCGGAACCTCAACTAAATATACCAACATATCCTAAAATATCATACGAACTTAGTCGAGGCCTCAAACCACATCAAAAAACGCTAAAAACACGAATCATATCCCAATTCAAGCTTAATAAAACTAAGAAATTTCAACTTCTACATTCAATGCCAATACCTACCAAATCAAGTCCGATGGACCTCAAATTTTGCACACAAGTCATAAATGACATAACGGACCTATGAAAAATTTTAGAACTGGATTCTGATCCAGATATCAAAAAGTCAACTCCCGATCAAACTTCCCAACTTCAAATTTCCTATATTCGCCATTTCAAACCAAATTTAACTACGGACTTTCAAATAATTTTTCGGACACACTCCTAAGTCTAAAATCACCTTACGGAGCTATTGAAATTATCAAAACTCTATTCCGGAGTCATTTACACATAAGTCAACATACGATCAACTATTTCAACTTAAGCTTTAAATCTTGGAACTAAGTGTTCCAATTCATTCTGAAAAATCCCCGACAAGTCACATAATTATAATTGAACACAGGATAAGCAGTAAATGAGGAAACGAGGTTGTAATACTCAAAAAGACCGGACGATCGTTACAGTTTTGAGTGCACAATACCCTCAATACTTTTGATTGCTTAAACCACTAAAACACCTTAGAATAGTCAATTTGACATCCCTAAATGCACAAACACTAAACACTCATCGTAGCTAGTGAATGGCATCTGAATGGCATCGTAGCTAATCTAGGTCTTATCTCACAGCTAAATTAGGAGAGGAAACAATACAAGTTCAGCCCCCAAAAAGTATTTTTGAGGCATCCCCCAAAAAGAGGTTCTGCTTGTTTTCCCAAAAGTGTTGGGATATAATACAACACCCTCCCATAGTCCCATTTTACATATATGCACCTCTCCTTCAGTTACATAATTACAACACTTCAACAATTAAGATTAATTTTTCAACAAAATCAGAAAACTAAAAGCATATAATTTCATTCAGATGAAGAGAAGGCATTGTTCTTATATATAAAAATTCAAAAGATGACAAAACCTTTCATTTTTTAACCATTTAATTTGGTGGAATAAAAGTAAAAAGAGTGCTAGTTATAGATTACATCAAACATTTTCAATATTTGATTTTGTACGATCATAAATTTCTTTAGGTAGAACCCTAACTATTACATGAAATCAGACCAATCAGAAAGTTAATGAAGATGGCGAAACTTACCATGAGAAGGAGAACAAACCCTAAGAATAATTCACTAGAGAGGCGCAGAAAATGGAAAATCACAGTGACGAGAGGCAGAGTCCAGGTCTGTCACGACCTAAAACTTAGCTTGTCGTGATGGCGCCTAACGTGATACTAGGCAAGCCGACACTTCAAAATGCTTCCAACACTTTTAAATGAAAAATAAGAATAACACATGTTTAAAATCATCAAAACTCTCAATAATTGGATATAAAGTCAAAACCCAATACGGAAACTCCCAACATCAGGGTGTCACTGAGTACATGAGCGTCTATACAACACAAGTCTAGAAATAATGTCTATGAAAGACTAAAACTAATTACATAAAGCGGAAGGATAGGGAATGAGGGACAAGGTTTGCGAACGTCAGGCAGCTACCTTGGAATCTCCAACGATCAAGCTGCCCAAATAAATCAACACCCACAGTGACCAAAAGCACATGGATCTGCACACGAAGTGCAGGGTGTAGCGTGAGTACAATCAACTCAGTAAGTAACAATACTATATAATGGACTGAAAGTAGTGACGAGCTTCACGGATATAGCTTAATTACAGAAATTACAACATAGAAAGATAGGCATGCTTTCAAATTCGATAATTAAGGCCAAAAACAGTTAATTCATGTCAAGTTCACTTGAAACGGGATATAATATCTCTCAAAAATTAAATGACAATGATATATGCTAGCTGAAGTACAATAGTAATGAAATCAAGTGCAAAATCTCAGAGTAGCAGTCACTCAGTCCTCCCATGCCTCTCGATCGCTCAGCACTCGGTACTCGTACTCGGTAGGTACATGCGCTCACTGGGGTTGTGTACAGACTTCGGAGGGGCTCCTTCAGCCCAAACGCTATAACAAGCCAATCATGGCATAAATTAATAAAACATGTTGTAGCGTGCAGTCCGATCCCATAAATCCTCACAAAATCAGGTCCGGCCTCACTCAGTCATCAATCACTCCAGTCTCTCGGGCTCTCAGTAATCATGAAAACCAGCCCAAACACCAATGATATAATGTGTCAATAACGAACAATAGAGACTGAGATGTAATATGCAAGTAAAATTGTGACTGAGTACAAAACAGCAATTTAGCAGATAATTTAACATGTACATGACCTCTGTGGGTCCCTACAATGCCAACACATAGTCTAAACATGATTTCTAACATGTTGCAGATCAATTTCTATAACACATGGAGAATATACGGATAACAACAGATTTCTCAACTATTCAGTTCCATGGAATTGACCAAGTCATAATTTCTATGGTGCACGCCCACACGCCCATCACCTAACGTGTGTGTCACCTCAAAACCAATCACATGACACATGATACAATTAACACGAACTAAATGATTTATTCCATAAGAAAAACACTAAGTTATTAATCAAAATTCAAAAGTTGATTCAACACCCCTTAGCTCAAATCCGGCCCACGTCTCGAAATCCGATAAAAATCACAAAATTCAAAAGCACATTTAACCACGAGTCCAATCATACCAAATTTATCAAAATCCGACACCAAATCGTCGCTCAAATCCCCAAATCAAACTCTCCAAATCCCTAGTCTAAAACTCTCAACTTACACCTCAAAACCACACAATTTAGGTGGTAAATTCAATGGGAAACAACATTATTGAACAAAAATGTGCAAAAATGACTTACCTCGAAAAAATCCTCGAACATCCTCTCAAACATCGCCTTAGACCGAGTTTGAAATGTTAAAAATGAAGAAAAATCACGAACCCTTGAATTTAAGGTTCTGCCCAGGGGTCTCGCACCTGCGCTCCTCTTGACCGCATCTGCGATCCCGCTTATGCAGATAATCCTCTACTTCTGCGGAAATCACTAAAGTCCCAAGGGCCCGCACTTACGCTCCAGGTTCCGCACCTGCGAAAGCGCTTCCGCGACCGATGATCTGCTTCTACGGAAATAGCCTATGCCCCTCTACTCCACGTCTGCGGAGCCTTGCTCGCACCTGTAGGCTCGCAGATGCGGATTACCCTTCGCATTTGCGTCCTTCCCCAGTCTAGCCCCAACTCTACGCCTGCAAAACCCAAGTCGCACCTACGGCCAACCCCTCACAGATGCGATCACACTAGAAGAGTCCCAGCTTCAGCAATGTATTAAGTCCCATTTTCGATCCGTTAGCCATCTGAAATCAACCCGAGGCCCCGGGACCTCAACTAAACATTCCAACAAGTCCTAAAACATGATACGAACTTAGTCGAACCTTCAAATCACATCAAACAACATCAAAAACATGAATTGCACCCCAATTCAAGCCTAATGAAAACTAAGGAATTCCAACTTTTACAAACGATGTCGAAACCTATCAAATCACGTCCGATTGATCTCAAATTTTGCACACAAGTCACATATGATACCACAGACCTAGTCCAACTCCCGGAACCCCAATCCGAGCCTGGTATCCACAAAGTTCACTCTCAGTCAAACTTTTAAATTTCCAACTTTCGCCATTTCAAACTTAATTCCTCTACGAACCTCCGAACCATAATCCGGAAACGCTCTGAAGTCCAAAATCACCCAACGGAGCTAACGGAATCGGCAAAACTCTATTCCGGAGTCGTTTACTCATAAGTCAACATCTGATCAACCTTTTCCACTTAAGTTTCTAACTTTGAGAGTGACTGTTTCAATTCATTCCGAAACCTCTCCGAGCCCGAATCATTCGACCCTGGCAAGTCACATAACAACTGTAAAGTATAAAATGAACAGTAAATGAGAAAACGGGGCTAAAACTCTCAAAACGACCGGTCGGGTCATTACAAAGTCGTTTCACTTTCGTTAAAAGGGGGACGTGGGAGTGGGAGTGGGTTTGGGGGGGGGGGGATTTGGGAAAAGACTTCCCTTTTTTCTTTTTTAATTACACTATAAATTATGTTTTAACGAAGGGGTGGTATACTTTTAACAGCAAGATATTTTTCCCTCGCTAGTGTTGAACCCAAACTTGACTTTAATGTCCCGAATAATTCCCGGCTGCTAGAAGTATACTTATAGCGACCGGTTTCATGTCCTTTCATAAAATAGTGGTCGTTAAAGATCAAAATTCTTGTAGTGTATTCCTCGGGGCACCCAATTGGAGATGTGTGTGTGTGATATATATATATATATATATATATATATATATATATATATATATAAATTAACCTTAGTCTCATAAATATCATCATAGTTTGAACAGTACTATGAATTGTTCATGGATTTAATTTGTATACACCTACAGTGAAAAACACTTTCACTACTAGAACACTGTCAAAAATCGTTCAGAGCATACCGACCGAAATTAGTCGAAAACGAAGTAAATTGATCAAAAAAAATCAAATAACAAATTATAAATAAAAATACCGACACAATCGGTCAGAAAATGTGGTCCCACAAAAAAGAAAGTTTGCTTTATCTAACACACTTGAAATTTCTGACCGACTACGGTCGGAAAATAGTCAATATTTGACCAAATCCTGGTCAGACTTGCATACTATCTACAAAAGAAATGATTAATTAAAAAAATTATAGAATACCGACGAAGTCGGTTGGAAATTTTAATTTATTTTTTACCGCCCTGCGTCAATTGGTTTTTTATAATAAAAAATTAATTTTCATATAATTATAAAAATACCGACCGCAATCAGTCGAAAATTTTAATTTATTTTTTCCCGCCATGCGTCAATTAGTTTTTTTTTATAATAAAAAATTATTTTTCATATAATTATAAAAATACCGACCGATGTGGTCAAAAATTCTAATTTATTTTTTCTCGCCCTGCGTCAATTATTTTTTTTATAATAAAAAATTACTTTTAATATAATTATAAAAATACCGACCGAAATCGGTCGGTATTAGTGGTCCAAATGATCAAACACTTATATATTATTGTTACTTATAATCGACATATATTTAACATCCTAAATTGTATATATATTTATATACATACACACACACATACATACACACACACATGCACAGTACACACACACACAGATTCAGTTCAAGATTCAGTTTGATTCTCTTCTGGTTCATCAAAATTTGGATCATTTGTATGAATAGCCATTTTCTTGGCCTGACCAATTTCATCATTTGAGTAAAAACTACCTAAATGATTTTTCATCGACGGAATAGTGAGACAGAGAAGGGAGATGAAAATGGAAAAGGGATATGAGATGGACAAGGAAGAAGAAATCTGTGAATTTGAGGGAAGAGAGATGAGATGGAGGCATTGATTTTCTTTTTCTTTTTCTTTAAGAAAATAGTAAATAATAAGTGTTTTTAGTAGATAAAATATAAAAAATGACGTGGAATATAATGTATCATCCACGTCAAGCAAGTGAGATACACACATGGTCAGAGGGGTTTAAAATATAAATTTTGAACAAGTTAAAGTGTTTGGAAAAAAAAAAGTAAAGTAAAAGGACCGACATGACAAAGTGACACAAGTATAGGTGTCATTTAGGTCATTCTGCCTAATCAATTTGTTTAGACTTTAGGGGCTTCAACAAAACTAGTCTTCTCCTATAAAGTGCTAGTCTTGTCAATAAGCACTTGATTCATCCACGCTTCTTTTATTCTTTTTGCCTTTGTTACTATTTATGTCTTGTAACACAATGAGTCTCTGTCAATCTCGTCAAAGCAGCATTAACTCGAATCTTTGAGCCCTCTTTTCGTGGAAGGAAATGCAAGTGAGTATTGATATTACTAAAAAGGCTTCAAACTAGACTTTGCGTGCACAAGTACAGAAGTCACTGCAGATGATATATACGTGCCCCTACTGAAAATGCAATATACACTCAACCAAGTGAAGTGAACCTTCGTAATCCCGGCCCCAAACCAAACTGATAGGAAAAGCATATATAAGGAATAGCAAGAGGGCCAATTCAGTCGCCGAATGAGAATTTTCACTAAAGAAGATCCAAAATATAAAAAAGTAATTATAGGAATAAGCTAATTAAGTGATTCAACCTTTAATATATATATATATATACACGTAAAAAGAGTAACTTTGATATATATACATACACCGCAAATGTTTTTCAAAAGAGGTTCTAATGAACCGGCCTCTTGCACCACTAGTTCCGTCCCTGGGCCAGCAAAGTGTACTTTTGAACATGGATGGGGAACAGCAAATGCTGGCGGCTTAGTTTAGTTCATCTGTACCTACCCAAATTCCGCCCAGGCCAATTTCTACGATACTTAGTAGGAAACACAAGCGAAATATTTATTTTTTTTTTTGAAAAATTTCCAAGGAAATCCGCAACCGCTACCTTTTGGGTGCGCATTAGGTAACTTGTTCAGCACTGTACAATAACTCGCAAACCAAATAGGAGATGTAAACCGCATTAGGCACACCCGGTGCGACGAGCTCTGACCGAAGAGGTTGCTGGTGAAGGGAATCGATCCCGGATCTCCCAAAATATTCTTAGAATATATTTTAAACATTTAATATATCTTGACCATGCAAAACTAACTTGACCCTCACGCCTCTCTTAAAATATCCTCTTTTTATTTCCTATAAATCCCTCTGCTTTTTCCTTTCAATTTTCTTCATAATTCCAACAAATTCTATTTTTCTTTTGCTACCATTTCCATTTCATCAGCCTCCATCCCACGAGCTTGTTATTACCCTCTCATTAAAGTAACAATGGCTCGTTTTGAAATGATGCTTTTCATTGCTTTGGTTATTCTATTAGTCTGTACTGCACCATGTTTTGAAGCAAGAAAACTTTTGAACAGCAAGGATAAGAAGAATACTGATTCAGCTCGTTCTCGAGAAGCTAATTTGCTATTAAATGCCCTTCCCAAAGGAAAAATCTCACCTTCTTCACCGAGCAAAAGAGGTCACGCCGCATTTGTTAATTATAAGAAAAAGCAATATGCTGGCGGCCATGTTGATCGCAATTTGGAGTCAGTCCCAAGTCCTGGAATCGGCCATCGGGCAATTCGTGCACGGCTCTTCTGATTTTGCAGTGGGATGTATTGTAATATGTACAATAGTGTTTGATAATTTTAATAGTACATATGAATGCGATGAGAGTTTGATTCAATAGGAGAGATGTCTCATGATTTTTAACGGGTAGGTCGAGAGCTCAAGTCACATAGAAGATTAATCGAAAATGGTCGTTAATTAATTACCTGAGACGGGTGGGAAAAAGGCACTATTTTGGATGCTGTTAGTAGTAGTATTGTTGGTATTCTTGAGATTTTGACTGTGAAGTACTATATAATAGATCTTTGATTTGTGTGGTGTCATTTTCATTGTAAAGTGACCAAAGTCTAGGCTTTCCTGCAATCATTTTACAAAGAACAGAAATCCGGTAAAAAGCGACCACAAAAAGCGACTAAACAAATTAAACCTATACTACCTCCGTTCCAGTTTATGTGAATCTATTTTCTTTTTGGTTCTTTCCAAAAAGAATGACCCCTTTCTAAATTTGGAAACAATTTAGCTTAAACTTACAATTCTACCCTTAATGAGAAGCTTTAATAACCACACAAATATTCTGGTCCCCTTTTTGACTTGTTTAGGACCACAAATTATAAAAGTCTTCATTTCTTCTTAAATTTCTTGCCCAATTAAACAGGTTCTTGGAAAGGAGGGAGTATATTTTTTTCTGGCAAGTCAACTTGCTTATTCTGCACGAAATTGGAAAAATATTCATGTTGTCGAAGTAAAGAAAAAAGTCACCAATCCTGGAAAGTTGCCTTTGATCTCTCTCTTGTCGCCTATGGTGTCATTATCCTACGTTGAGACTACCTAAGTCTGCCCATCAGCCAAAATTACAGGAAGCTAGAAATTTAAAGTTGTAAAAGTGATTATCTTTACTCTAAATCAAGTAATTAACATTGCGTAAACATCTTATTGCGGAAATTATATATACATAATCCGACTCAAAAACTACTACATTATATTTTTTTTCCCAATGAAGTAGGAGTAATACTCTTGCAGGAAACCTAAAAGTAAACTGCTCGCAATATATTGTTGCATAACTCATATTTAAGGAGTTAGCGCTATAAACTTTAGGAAATTTTTTCGATCGAGGAGTAATTTAGGGGGTCAATTGATTTTTTGGTCTTTTACAAATTTGTTTTTAGTTTTATGACCCTACCTCTTTTTTTACACGTGAGAAATTTAGTTTTACACATAAGAGATCTTTCATTTACACATAAAAGATCTAAAAAGACATTTTCTTAAATTCAACATTGTAAAAGGCCAAGAAAGCCTAAAACCTCTAATTTAGGTCGGAATTTGAAATATACATATTAAAACTCACATCTGTCAGGAACAAGAATGAAGCGTGAAATGCGAACTACGAGTACTATATATTCGTTTTTTATTTATTTATTTGCGTACTATATATTCGTAGTTCTATAGTTTCAATTTTTTCTATTTAAATAAGAAAGTATGTAATTCATATAAATTTAATTTGACCAAGAAATCGGGTAATCAAGCCTTATTTGGATTTTTTTTATGATAATCTTTATTGATGATATATCTTCGGGTTGTACTTCAAACCTTGAGAGATAGTTAGTTATATGCCAAGTTTTCAATGTGTGAGTTTTGGTTGGATTTGGTTTCCTTTTTGGGCTATGTTGTATCTTCCGAGAGCATTAAAGAGGATCCTAAGAAGATTGAGGCAGTTTAGAACTGGCCTAGACCTACTTCAGCTACAGAGATTCGGAGCTTCCTGGTTTTGGCGGGTTATTATTGCCGGTTTGTGGAGGGGTTTTCATCTATCGCAGCCCCATTCACTAGATTGACCCAGAAGGGTGCCCTATTTAGGTTGTCTGATGAGTGTGAGTTGAGCTTTTAGAATCTTAAGACTGTTTTGACTACAACTCCAATGTTGGTGTTGCCTACGGGTTCGGCGCCTTACACTGTGTATTGTGATGCGTCATGTTCTGGGCTTGGCGCCGTGTTGATGCAAGAAGGTAGGGTGATTGCCTATGCATCTAGGAAAATAAAGATTCATGAGAAGAACTACCCCGTTCATGACTTAGAGTTGGCAGCTATTGTTCATGCATTGAAGATTTGAAGGCATTACCTATACGGTGTGTCGTTTGAGGTATTCACAGATCATCGGAGTCTACAACACTTGTTTAAGCAAATGGATCTAAACTTGAGGCAGCGAAGGTGGTTAGAGATGTTAAAAGACTATGATATCACCATTTTGTATCATCCCGGGAAGGCCAATGTGGTGGCCAATGCCTTGAGTAGAAAGGTTGTGAGAATGGGTAGCCTTGCGTATATTCCAGTTGGTGAGAGACCGCTAGCATCAGATGTTCAGGCTTTGGCCAATCAGTTCATGAGGTTAGATGTTTCAGAGCCTAATCGGGTTCTTGCTTGCAAGGTTTCTCGGTCTTCTTTGTATGAGCGCATCAGAGAGTATCAGTATGACGACCCCCATTTGTTTGTCCTTAAGGACACAATGCATCACGGTGATAAAAAGGAGGTTTCTATCGGAGATGATGGGGTGTTGCGGATGCAGGGTCGGATTTACGTGCCCAATGTGGATAGGATGTGTAAGTTTATTGATAAGGGTGCCCAATCAGGATTTGAGGCAGCATTATTGGTGGAGTAGAATGAATAAAGATATAGTAGAGTATGAAGCTCGGTGTTTGAACTGCCAGCAGGTGAAGTACGAGCATCAGAGGCCTGGCGGTTTGGTTCAAAGACTTGAGATTCTCGAGTTGAAATGGGATCGTATTACCATGGATTTCGTTATTGGGCTCCCACGGACTTTGAAAAAATTTGATGCAGTATGGGTCATTGTGGATAGCTTGACCAAGTCGGTGCATTTCATTCCGCTGGCGGCTACCTATTCTTTAGAGAAACTGGCTCAAATCTATATCTGGGAGATTGTTCATCTTCACGGCATGCCGGTGTCTATTATCTCTGATCGAGGCACATAGTTCATATCGCATTTATGGAGAGCGGTACAGCTGGAGTTAGGTACGTCGGTTGAGTTGAGTACATCATTTCATACCCAGACGAGTGGGCAGTCCGAGCGCACCATTCAGATCTTGGAGGACATGCTACGCGCCTATGTTATGGACTTCGGGGGTTCTTAGATCAGTTCTTACTGCTTGCGGAGTTTGCCTACAACAACAACTACCAATCGAGTATACAGATGGCTCATTATGAGGCCTTATATGGGAGGCGGTTTCGTTCTCCAGTTGGTTCGTTTGAGCTGAGAGAGGCTAGGTTGTTCGGCACAGATTTGGTTCGAGATGCCTTGGAGAAAGTCTAGTTGATTTAAGATCGGCTTCGTACAACCCAATCTAGGCAAAAGAGTTACGCTGATGGGAGGGCTCGTGATGTAGCATTCATGGTGGGAGAGAGGGTTTTGCTGCGAGTTTCACCGATAAAGGGTGTGATGAGGTTCGGTAAGAAGGGCAAGTTGAGCACTAGGTATATCGGTCCCTTTGAGATCCTTGAGAGAATTGGTGAGGTGGCCTACAAACCTGCATTGCCACCGAGCTTATCGGCAGTCCACCCGGTGATCCATGTTTCCATGCTCCAAAAGTATAACGATGATTCGTCCCATGTATTAGTTTTCAGCTCAATTCAATTAGACAAGGATTTGACATTTGAGGAGGGGCAACTTAATTCGTTAGGGAAGTGTGACTTTTGTTAAAAAAATGCATAGTATCACAATTATAGTAATTACCAACCGAAGAAATCTTTCATAGTTACGTTTCCGTGGCAATACGGATATTGGAAAAATGTCCTGTTATCACTATCCATTTCTTTTGAGAAATGCATTGACATAACTACAATCATACCGCTTTCTTCTGTTCTTTTTCGACTTTTTCAAGTGATAAAATCTATTTTTATTACTCCAACCGACCCGTAAAAATTTTGAAGTACGCAAGTGAAACCATTTTTCTTTTGGTTACAATTTGAAATTTATACTTTAATTTCTCCTTTCAATAAAAATTTTGAAGTAGGAAAAATATTGAATATTTCATTTTCGATAAAGGATACTACTATAAACATAGTTATTAAATAAGAATATTTAATATTAGAAAAAAATAGGTCATATTTTTTATTCTTCAAGTAGTAATAATGTTGCAAAATGAAGTGGAGCGAACATAAAATAAGAACAAAACGGATGTTCGTCCAATGTCGCCGCAACATGTGTAATAACCGATTTAAACCATGTATTAATCTAAATTATTTATAAAATGATCACTCCTATATCCCACGAGAAGTAAAGAGTTTGGGAGATGTGTAACACATACACCAAAAAACTCCATATGGTAAATCAACTTGTTTTGTTCACCACACCAACTTGTTTTTCTGATGTTTCCTGTGATTGACCATTTGACCTCACAATAAAATATGGTTCAAGCCCATCTAATTTTATGAAGCCCAAATCTTATAAAATGCAACAACAGTCAAGATGGGAATATGAATATTGAGCCCTTCAAAGTTTGTAATAAGGACCTACCCTACAATCCTTCCCTCATTTTACAGAAAAACTAGTGCAAATTCTGTACTTAATATTATTACTTGGCCCAACCAAGTGTAAAAGAAAAGGGAGAATGGATACTTTTGTACCACTATTAATTTATGGGATTTTTTCGTTTCTACATAATATTTAAAATTTATTTACCAAAATTATTCTAATTTTGTATATTACCCGCCCTAAACAAGGATTACTTATAAATTATATACATTACACCTTAAAAGGCTCCCAATCCATTATTAGTATTTTCAATCAAGGGATTTAGTTACACTTTTTTCCTTTTTTTTCTCCTCTCCCCTCTTTTCTCCGGATTGAACTTATATTTAATAATGGAAATTGTCTAGTTGGATGAGAAGATTCGTCATTTGGTCCAAGCTCCCAACGGTCCCCTGTTATTGCCATTGTTATTGCCATGAAAGTACATTAGGCAACGGTTCAGTTGAAGTTGGAAGACAATGTTTTTCCAAAAATTTCTGTTACCCCTTTCTATATGGGAATAAGATAAACCATCAATTTAATCAATAATTTTACCAAAAATAATAGGGGGCATTGTCACACCTTAACATAGTGTAAACGAGGCATAGTAAGAAGGTAATGTCTCCAAAAGCATGCGACGAAAAACCTACATCGAATGTTGCAGCTGAACAAAATTTAGTATCTCCTTGGACTTCAGAGAAGATAAAATCAACTGAGAAAAGAACAATATATGGTATATCAACATACAAATTAAAAATAAATTTGGTAAAAATTTAATGCAAATTTGAATATCTACAACAACATATATAGTAAAAATAAATTTCATACAACTAATTATATATTATACAACTTATCTACAATATTCATACATTATTTATACCCAGTTAAATACAACTACAATATTATCATACAACTTAAATATAATTTTTATATAAATTTTATACAATATGTCTTTGTATATATTTTGTCTGTGGTGTGTGATTCTTCCTCTCTAAAATTCCAACCAAAACTTACTCTCTTAATACAATTTTGATACATATCAACAACTTTATGTAAAAAGATAGTATTGATAACTTAAATACAAATTTTATACAACTATTCATACATTATACAACTATTTTTTAACTTTTATACAACATTCAAATAAAAAAATATATATAACTATAACAGAATATAATTTACATACAACTTTACTACAATTTCGTAAGTATATTGTATGTCATGTGTTCTTCTTCTTCTTCTTCTTCTTCTTCTTCTTCTTATTCGAGTTTCAATCTGAAATTCAACCAAAATCAAGTCTAATCTTCACCAAAACATCCTCAAAATTGAAATATAAACTCCAAACAATATTTTTAATTGTATGCAACAACACCCATTCCAAACAAAAAATAGTTTTTGAAAACCCAAATTCGATTTCAAAGCTTCAAAGCTTTTTAATGGTTGTCAATGGTGGAGAGTCAAACATTTGAAAATTTATTGATTGACAATTTCAATTTGAATACCAATTGTGTAACATGAAAGAAAATTGCTAAGTTAAAACGATTGAAATCCATTGATAAATTCCATTAAAACTCTATACAAAAAGAAAGCATAAAAAAATAGAGAACATCAACAACAACATACCTAGTATTATCCCACGGAGAGAAGGAAAGTAGAAAGACGAATAAAGAGAGAGAGAAAGAGACGGAGAGAGAGAGTGGGCAAGTATAAAGGGATAAGGAAATAACTGATATTCCTTATTCAATTCCTAATATAAAGGGATACTCATTTAAAACTTATTTGTATATAATTGGTAAATTGTATATGACCATGTAATTAAATTGAAACTTGAGCATAGAGGGTAATAAGGTTTCAAATAATATATAGGAACGTAAAAATTCCTACAATATTTAAAACTTATTTACTAAAATTGTCCAAGTTTTGTATATTACCCTAAACAAGTTTTTCTTATAATTTATATACAATCCATTATTAGTGCCTTAAATTAGGGGATTCTTTTCTTGTCGGGTGTGGCTAAATCCGGACGGATCACCAGATTTTTTCGGCATTCTAGTTGAAAATTTTGACGATCGTCATAATTTTGGTGCCTCAAAATTCTGGTGCTGAAAATTCAGGTGATCGTCAAAACTTTAGGTTCTTTAAAATTCTGGCGATTGTGCTTTAAAATTCTAATATGGGACTACTTTTTCAAAATTATTTTTAACAGTGTCAAAATATAAACAATGATTTAAAAAAGGTCTATTCGACGTCATTTCTACTAAAGAAAATGGCATCAGACTTTAACTTAACTTAAAATATTAGCTCATGACTGTTCAAAATCTTATAAAGATATCACAACATATATTTTCAACTAAAGTCAGATTCTAAAATCTCTCTGCTTGATTAGACTTGATTTTGGTTAAAATTCTAAAAAAAAGTGAAATTCTTTTTCAAGTGAAAATGGTATTTGAAAATTAGAGTTGTGTTTGGACATAAATATAATTTTGGGTTGTTTTGTGAGTGATCGGAGTGAATTTTGAAAAATAACTTTTTGGAGTTTTTAAAATTTTCAAAAAATTCTAAAATTTATCTTCAAGTGAAATTGAAAATTTTATGGCCAAACACTAATTTCGAAAAAAAGTAAAAACTTTTTAAAAAAAGTGAAACAATTCTTATGTCCAAACGGGCTCTAAGAATAAGAATTTACTAGGCCTAATACCATGTTATGAAAATGAATATTGTGCCCAAATCAATCCCAAGTGCCTTCATGAATTAAGAATTATCCAAAATCACATAAAAAAAACATACTCTATACATTTATGAATTGAGAATTATCCAAAATCATATAAAAAGACATAGTCCATATACTCAACCAACATGGTACATTAGCAGCACGATCCACATCAATCACCATGTCTGCGTTTGCACCCAGTGTTTTAAAAGGCGTTTTCGAGGCGAACCCCGCCCGGGACGAGTCCTGGGGCGAGGCGCACCAAAAACGCCTTGGGGCGATGGTGTGGGGCGAAAGTTTCAAGAGGCGTACGCTCGGGGCGTTCGAGGCGAGTATTTTTAGTGAGGTGTAAACCCCAGAGATTTTTTCAAATTAAAACAAAATTTGTTGAATAAATCCTTCATATAATACCCAAATTTTCAAAATTCATCTTGGTAATTACTAAAAAGTTTTAAAAAGGAACTGAAATGTATTAAATTTAAAAGTCAAGACCTTTTTATTGATTGAATCCCCAATTCATGGTCTTTCCCAATTCTTTATCTTGTCCGCTAGTCTACTAATATCTCTCAAAAACAACGAATAATTAATTTTTTTTTACAAATACAAAGAGAACTATATTCCCTTTTATAGCAGCAAGTTCAAAGTTCAAATTGAAGGTTAGTCATCCTTTTTGTTCCTCCATATAGAAAACTTTATTCTTTTCGACTCAAGTTACTTGAGTTTCTAAGTAGCGTATAATAGATTGTTTTGACTAGTTTTTTGTGGGGATGAAGCATATATATATATATATATATATATATATATATATATATATATATATATATATATATATATATATGAGCACGTGATTTTTGCCCGATGAAAATACTCCTACAAAATTCACAAAATAAATCTTTCTAATTGTTTTAATGTTATAGAATTTTAAGAATTCTTTTTTAATTATTGTTTGCATTTAGTTGCATTTTTTTGCATTCTTTATATTTTAAAGTCATTAAAAAATACCAAAACTGTTTAATGCTTCATTTCATAGCACATAGGTCATAATTGCATTTAGATTTAATTAGTTTTAATTAAGTGCATTATTAATTAAAAATCACAAAAATATAATAGTCATGTCTACAATTTAGCTTTTAGTTTTAAATTAATTAGTGTTATATTAGTAAAATAAGTAAGATTAATTCTATAAAATAGATTAAGTTAGAGTCTAATTTAGGATTTTGTTTAGCTTGTTTATGATTTTAATTAATGAAGTTAGATTTTTTTTAAAAAAATTAAGGAAAAGAAAGAAAAACAAAAGAAAGAAGAAGGTTGTCTTGTTTTGAATTGGGCCAAGCCTCAGAGGCCCAAAACAATTCCATCCGCCCAGCCCAATCTCCTTTAAACCCGGTCCATTTTTGCCCAATAACTAAACGACATCGTTTTGGCCCCAAGCAATCTCAGTCGTTCGTGATTTCTAATCTAACGGCTCCGAACTCCCCACCCTTTCTCATTTAATTGTCCAAACATCCCCCCTAAACCCTAGAGACCACCCTCATTTCCTTCATCTCCTCTTTAAGCTTAAACCTAGCCGCCCCTAAATCCCTCACTCTCACCGGCCGGCGCGCGCCATTCCAAACTCCCTCAAACTCACACCCTATACCCCTCATCTCACCCCATTCATGATATACAATCAATTTTTCCAAAACCCTACCAAATCCTTCGAATTTCGGATCTAAAAAACCCTAGAAATCCAAACCAATTGGTTCTTTGTGTTTTCGCCCAGATTTCGGCTGATGAGTTCGAAATGGACATCAATCGATTGCTCTTGACAAGAGCAATCGATTTATGCTAATTTTAACTCATTGCATGACCATCAGATTTAGGACAAAGTACCACTGTTTTTTCGAACTCGATCACCTCTTTTGGTTCGAATATCTTCAAAGCGGGTAGTCATCTCTTCTTTATTTTTTGTTTTTCCTTTATTCCTGAGGATTTAAGCTTGTTTAGTTTAATTTCTGGATTGTTTAGGAAGATTAATAATTAAATACTTGATTGGTTAAACTGGTTGTTGGTTTGATTAGTTCAATTAAAAGTAGGTTTATTTAAGTTAGTAACCATTTATTTGAATATCATCATGTTTAGTTTAGGTTTTGATCATTAGCAAAATCGTTGGAAGATTAGTTGTTGGCTGAATTTGAAGTTTAGATAGTTTGTTGATATTTTTCAATTGCACATTTCTCTAATTGACCGATTGTAATTAGTCGTTGCTTCATGCTTAATTTGTGCTCGATAGTTTAGTTATTTAATTTAGCTTAATTAGTTGTTGTTTGACTCCCTTAAATAAAAAGGGACAGTAGATATGGGATAGAAGCACTAATTGGTATTAACTGAAACTTAAGGGGCTTAAGGGCATTGAAAATATGGCATCTTATTCAGTTTTATTTTTTGGGAAGTTTCTAGAAGGGACTAAAGTGCAATAGAAAACCAGAAATTAGATCAGATTTTGGGTAAAAAGGATAAATTTTAAGAAGTTAAAAAAAAGTGAAAATGAGAAGAAACTTCTAGAAAGGGATAGCTGTCCAAATCTGTTAGAAAAGATGCTGAAATTAGATACAGCTGTCCATTTTCTGGTACAAAAGATGCCATTTTCCTGAATTTAAAAAAATGCTGGCAGATTCTTTTGTACCTGATTTTCATTCCCTCATAAGGCTCTCACATATTCTATATAAGGGGGGAGACATATTTTACACTTGACACACACGAAAATACACTCTAAAAATTGGCACTCTTTTCTTTATTTTAAAGACTGTTTTAGACAGAAATTGACTGCATTTGTTTTTTAGAAATTTTATTCCTTTCCTCTTCATTTTTGAGTAGAAAAACTTTCTGGAATTCCAACCTTAGAGTTTTATAGAAAACATATATTAAAAAAAAAACTCATTTTTACATCTTTTCTGGGATCTGAAGTTGGTTTTCTTGGCTCCGTTTGCTGCTGGTTCTTTATTCTTGTTGATTTTTTGCTCCTGAGTTTGTTCCTGCTGCTGTCTTTTTTTTTTTTTTCAATTCCAGACTTATTTTCTATTTGTTTTGGTTCTGCTGTAAACATGTATGTGCTACACAACTGCAGTACCTTTTAAGTATATGAACAAAGTTTGAGTGTCAATAAATGTGTTAGAAGCTTTCTATATATGCTAATTGCTTGCTTCAGCTACACGACTGCACTAAGTTCTTCTTTAATTTAGCTTTTCTATTCAATATTAAATGTGTAGCTTAAACAAGAATTGGTCTTACTTAGTTTCATATTGATTAAAAGTAATTCCTTGCTGATGTACATGTCACAATTACTCAAATGCTTTCTGGTTTTGTCATATGAAATACTTGCCAAACATGTATTAATCTAAGGTTGTCTTTGGTTTGAGGTCTCAAAGGATTCAAGTTGGGAATGGACTGTTGAGATTTGGTGGTTGTGGTAAAGCTGAGTTTTGGTTTATGAGTTTACCTGTTTAGTGGTCTGTAATGCTTTATGGCCCATTTAATCCTTCATACTCTCATGAATATCCAGCTTTAATGTCTCCTGTAATGTAACTATTTTGGACAAAATTGATTCGAATGCAGTCTGCACATAGATATATTGGTGTTTAAGTTTGAAATGAAGATTCACCTTCAGTTAGTTCAATTCTCTTAGAATAGCAAGCTTTGTAATTTGTTCTTCAAAACAGTTATTCTTTCCCCATTTATCCTATTGTTGTATGATTTGTTGCAAGGCATCTATAAGATGAAGCATGAATAGTCTATCAATTGATTACATGTGATTTGAATATGAGAATGTTTGTTTATATGGTATTCGATTGGGCTCCAAATGAGCCTGCTTAGCAGACAGCTGAATATTCCCTCATTCTGGGCCCATGTCGGCTCATGAACGAGATATCTAATCTCAAGTTTCTACCCTAGTCTAAAAATCACGCACAATAATCACATGTCCATAACTTATAGGTTTTTAATCTCGAATAAAGTATAGGAGAGTAAACAACTTATGAACGTCTGTAGAAATTCTTTTAGGCACCATTTAATCAAATTATCGTGATTATGTACACGTTCACGTGACACGATTACGATTGTTAAACTGAATACTCGTAGAAATGCTTTTAGGCACAGCTTAGCTTATTATCGTGATTGTGTACACGTTCGCGTGACATAGTCACGATTTTCAAAATTAAATCGAGGTATGCGTTCGCGCAACTTTGGCCAAAAAAATCTTAAATTAATAAAGCGTAACTAATTGTGTACACGTTCACGTGACATGATTTTTAGCACGCTGAATAAAGCAGATTTACACACATGTGATCCGTTTTCAAAGATAAATCCATAACGCCATAATTAAAAGCGGTAAAGGGTAAAACGCACATAGGTCATAAAAATAAGTAATTAAACAAATTGATTAAGTCATGTATGATTAAAGCTACCGTGCTAAAATCACGAAACTCGGGAGTGCCTCATACCTTCTCTCGGCTTAACAGAATTCTTTACCTGGTTTTCTGTGTTTGCGGACCATAAATAGAGTCAATTTCCTCGATTTGGGATTTAAAATAAATCGGTAACTCGGGACACCATATATATTCCAAGTGGCGACTCTGAATTAAATAAATAATTCCATTTCGATTAATGTCACTTAAATTAGAAAAAATCCCTATCCCACTCGGAAAAAAGGAGGTGTGACAGCTCTGGCGACTCTGCTGGCGATCGAACCCAGAATCTCTAGTTCAGGGTTCAAGAATTCGAGCTTGTTATTGTTATTTTTACTTGGCATTATTGATTGTTGATATTATTGTATTTTGTGGGCCTAATGTGCTAATTGCCTCTCATTTACCGCTTTAATATTATTTGAACTGTATTAAACCGTCTACTTACGCCTCCCTTTTGAGTCTTCTAAAAATATGGTGCACACGTACGTGTGACCCACTTTTCTGTTAGAGGTCATACCAAATAGAACAAGGATAGATCAGCCACTAGGCCGGGTAGACTTTTGTGCTCCCAGTACGTCGCTCCCACCTCGGCTCAAGCTATCTGCTTGGGTAAGCCATGTCTAGAACACACCCCCAGGTTTAAACCAAGAATAACATAGTCTCACACCGGATCCCTAGTAGGTACGTTTGTTTGCATCACGTGCATTTGACTTAGGGGACTCAACACAGGGGTTGGGTCCGTCTAGGACAGGTGTACCCAAAAGAAAAGACCATCCTGATGCATCTTACCTGCTATGTGTGCATTTGTTTGTTTCGGCTTGTTTGTTGACCGGTTAAGGAAAGAAAATCAATAGAAAAACCAAGAGTGAGGTAGGATAGAAAATTCACCCGGTTCGAAAACCCCGATATTTGAAAATGCCTCGAAACTCTGCCAAAACTTTTGAAGAAAAAAAAAAGAAAAAGAAAATGTATTTCAATTTTTTTTCCAGTTATGTCAAAACTGACCGAACTACGCGGGTCTGATTCTCACCGAATGTGAGATACGTAGGCAAACCTCGTCGGTACCGACCCTAATTTTTCCAAAAATAATGTAAATAAATAAATATGTCCATTTGTTTTGGTCAAGAGAGTAAACCGACCCAGTTTCGGTTGTGTCTTGCATTGTTTTTGCCGGAATAGCCTTAGAATACCTTTAAATTGTAGAAGGGCTATTCTCGATAAGAACAGACATGTCTGTCAATAAGGCATCACTTTCCCATAAAGTGCCTTACCTTGGCCTCAAAACTTTATTCGAAAGTAAGAAGGGGTCACTATTACAAAGATGACCATTTTGGCCAATGCTGCACAAATAGACACTTTCAGGTGATTTCCCTTTGAAAAATTGAAAACTGGTTTTTGCAAAAGAGTCCGCTGGTCTGTCTTTCGAACTAGAGTCAACCCTAACCCTAACCATTCACAGGTACAAAATGAACACTGTCTAGAACCCGCCATTAAATGTTATAGAGCAGGCTCCACTGCAGATTCAAATGTGGTGGTATGACTTGGGTAAAGAAGGTCAAGACTGGGTAGTAGAACATTTGGGTGCTCTCACGGATATTATTAAAGTTAAGCCCCAGAATGATCTGATCAAGATTTTAGTGCCCTTCTGGGATCCCATTAACAATGTCTTCCGCTTTTCAGACTTTGATCTCACTCCCACCCTGGAGGAAATAGCCGGATATACTGGTTTCGGGTGGGACTTGAGAAATCAGCAACTTATATTCCCAAGGCCTCCCTCTGTGCGCCGGTTCTTTGATATCTTGAACATCAGTAAACAAATAATGAAGAACAATGTAAATGATAGATGTTGCTCTTTCTACTTCTTGTACTCCAGGTATGGGCATCCAAATGGGTTTGAAACGCATGAAAAGGGGTTGAACAACAAGCAAAGCAAAGATATTTGAAAAATTCATCGTCGCTTTGCTTTCATAGTGGCATTTCTGGGCATCATGGTCTTCCCAAATGAAAAAGGGACAATTGATATCTGTATGGCTAGAATTG